>NW_026884652.1:0-58523 GCF_032173495.1 Musca vetustissima
ACATTTAACTAAAATCGGACGAAACTATATATGGGAGCTATATCTAAATTGGAACCGATTCCTACAAAACTTGGCAAAGTTTAGGCAATATTAATTTCAGTACGTTGTGCAAAATTTTGTAGCAAACGTCCTAACTTTGGGTTTTTTTGCACCTTTTACTTAAAATCGGACGAAACTATATCTAGGAGCTATATCTAAATCTGAACCGATTTCAACAAAACTTGTCACACGTATATATTATCTTCCGTACGTTGTGCATAATTTTGTGCCAATCGGATTCACCTGGGGAATTCGGTGCAGAATATATATCTAATTTCTAGGTTATACTAATTTCAAGACGTAGTGCAAAATTTTGTGTCAATGTTGTGTAAAATCGGACGAAAATAAATATGGGAGCTATATCTAAATCTGGACCGATTTTCAGGAAACTTAACACACATCATTCTAGACCTAATTCAGTACGCCGTTTACATTAAATCGGACGAAACTACATATGGGAGCTATAGCTAAATCTGAACCCATTTTTCCCAATTTCAATAGGGTTTGTCCTTGGGCCTAATGAGTGACCTGTGCCAAATTTCATTCAATTCGGATCTTAAATGCGACGGACGGACGGACATGCATAAATCGACTTAGAAAGTGATTCTATGCATATTCTCAAACGGAACCATGTGTCTATCTCGTTTCCTTTTGCCTGTTACAAACATATGCACAAAGACATAATACCCTGTAACACAGTGTGGTGAAGGGTATAAATAGGTCAATATTTCTTCAGACCATTTGGTATCAAATTGCAAATATGCGCTCGTCTATCTGCCTAGTCTGGTCAGATGCGCACGATACATCTCGATTTTGTGTTCGGCTTTATGAAATTAAATTTGAAAAGTTTTACTAATTTTTGAGTATGGAAACAGGCCAACAATGTGAACCGAGTATCCTATTTGAATATTGCACATCTCTCCGCAAAGGGCTTTAATTTGGAAATTGTATATATATCTAATATGAAGAGACACATCGGTTCACAGGTATTGCCATCATAAAGTGTTAAAATTTTGAAAATTTGTAAATCGAGTGTTTAGTGAATACACCGACTACCACTAATTAATTGTTGAGATTTGACAGGGGTTTTCTGTTGGCCCACGGTTGATCAAGTCCGAAGAAGTCCGGGCTACAGTCTGACTCCGTCCGGACTGTAGCCCCTTGTGATACACATGCACAGAGAAACAACTACATAAAACCAGACAATTTCGACCCTTCTAGAAATATTAGTAACCATCAAAATGTATTCAGTCTCAGTTCAATTAATCTCACTTTCAAAAAGACATCGGCCCAGTCTTCTATGAGAGATAATTAAATGAATCACGAAATTTGTTACTCATAGGCAATCGTTCTTTCCTAGTACTCTAATGGGTAAATTTTATAAAAAAAATTTAATTTTCAATTGTGTAGACACTTAGAACTAAATGTAAACACTTATCGGTTAAAATGATTCAATTTTAATTTCAAATTTCTAATGGGGAAAATGTTCAAACTATTTAAATTTATTCATTTCCATTTTAATTGTAGAGTCATTTAAAAAATCGCTCCAAATCAGGAGTAGAGTTTTACATACTATTTTTTGTGTATTATGAATGTAATGAATGTAGGCTTTAAAATATTTTACCAACTTCAGCACCACATCATCATCATCATTTCATGTTCGTGCTCATCTTGCTATCATTCTAATTACAAAATGTTTTTGTTTTTTCTCTCTTTTTTTGCATAATCTAAAATAATATTTTTAGAATGTCCCACTTTGGAAAGTTGTTAAGCTTACTTGGCATTATACTCGAGTTATACCATACACATACTCGTATGTATTTGTGTTTGTATGCATGTGTGTGTACTATACTTTTGTTATATTCTTCAAAAATTTTGTTTTCATCCATTTTGTGCATAACGACGATAACACTGCTCATCATCATCAACATCATCTTCGTAGTCATCAATATTTTCATCCACAGTCATTGTTGCTAATCCAACCAACATTGAGAAGGGGGTTGGGGGGAGATGGAGGGACAGTAAGCGGAGAATGAACCTCGTTAAAATTAATTGGAATGCTCATCTGAGTGTATGACTACGTTTTACATTAGATCAGGGTTAGCCAACAATACATATGCAATCTGCTATGATTGTGTTGGACACACGCATAGATCCGTTGGAAGAGTAATTTTCGCTCTCTCGGTACAGATCGTCTATGTTAAAGCATTGCAAAGCATACGACATGTTCGATGTCGAGAATAATGTTGAGTTCGAACACAGAACTGTGATTGTATTGGTACTCTCTCAAAGCGCCCACGGGCGCCTGTTTGGTGAACAGTGGATTATGTGAATTGGAGTTTGTGTAATAACGTCATATAATCGTCAAAATTACAAACATATGTAGGTAGATAGATATGTATGTGTGTGTGTATGTTTGACAGACATATGTCTGTAATGCTATTTAATGGAATTTCAAAAGTATTCATACAATATCACTGTAGCTAGAAGTAAGTAGCGGATGTACATATGTACATGTAAATATATGTTTAACAAAGTTCTCACATTTAATCGTTAATAAATGGATGTACGATAATGAAGATGAAATTCTAAAACTGCATTTATGAACCATTCGAAGCATTTGCTAGTACGGGAAAGGGAGTTGAAAGAAATGTAGAGTTAGACATGTCGATTTAGACATATCTGTCCGTCCGTCTGTCTGCTGAAATAATATTAAATGGCTCACATATACCCATTTTTGGTATTTTAAAGATTTTAGTTGCATTTTCCAATCCAAGTATCAAGTATCCAACTGAACAGCTGTAATTTGGCACGCTTTCTTCTTGCATGGTAAACAATTCATCCCAGGAAATTTAAAACAAATGGGCATGTTTTGGAATAACCCCCATATAATAATTCCGCCCAATTAAAACAGTAACGCTGAAATTTGGTATTTAGGGTTCATGGAGAAAACACCATCTCCACATAAAATGTTAATGGTCCAGGTTTTCACACAGACCCAATAAATTTTAAAAGAGATAGGCCACTTCAAATGTTCCAAACGAATTGAGGTATTTTGAAAGAGCACTTCATGTTGGAGGGCATTAAATGCTCGACCCGGGATATTTACTTGAATGTAATAAATTAATCATTTGCTCGTTAAAGGACAAGATATTTGTAATGGACCCGAAAGATATATCAGTATTAAATTGGCATTCCATTTACCACACTGTGGTACAGGGTATTATGCCTTTAGTGCATAGATAGACCAATAGTTGCTTTGAGAATTTATTTGATCCGAATATGATGTAGTCTGGCATAGCTCATTTATTATGTCCAAGGTCGATTGATTCAGATTTAGATAGAGCTCCCATATATTGTTTTGTTTGATTTTACACAATGATCCCAATTTTTACCCGATTTAGACGAAATTTAATATACAGGACCAATTGAGGCTAGAAGAACTCTTAAGAAGTTTTGTTGAAATCGGTTCAGCTTAGAGACGAAGCCGCTGAAACTAGATGCTTGAAATTATGAGTGTGGGTTTTTGTTAATGAGTATGCGTGAGATAAGTCTGGGTTTTTGGAAATTCGAACTAGGAGGGTACGAAACGTACTAAATATGGTACCTTTTGTATCAAGCAAACGGGAAGAGCTAGACAATTTGGAAGGTGGTCACTGATGGAAATTTAGAAAGATGTACAAAAGGGTTTTTGGAAATTCGACTTATGAGTACTAAGCGTTACTCAAGTTACTATATTCAGTACTATTTGTATTTAATTGAGTGTATTGAATCCTGAAAATCGGAATTAGGGTTTCAATTGGAGTACATGATTGATATAGCTTTAAAATGACAGTTAGAGTGTACGATTCAGTAGTTTATGAAATTCATATTTATGGGTACAAAAAGTACAAAATGATACTAAATTTAGTACAAATTGGATTTTGGGTGAACGGATAGAGCTGAAACCCTGAAATTTGGAATTAAGATTACTGTTGAGGATTGAACTATAGATACAGCATTGCAAATTATTATTCATGTATACGAAAAGTACTAAACCACACCTAATTTGGTAAATCTTGAATTTGAGTAAACGGAACTTGGGCACCTAAAATTTGTAGAATTGAGATATGGAGACATCGTACTTAAGTGTACTAAATTGTACTAAATTTGGTATAATTTCGTTTTGTGTGAACGGATTTTTTGAATGAAAATTATTGTTTGAGTGTAGGAATCAGGTAGTTTAGGAAATTCTTAATTATCGAAACAAAATGTACTAAATGGTACCAAATATTTTACATTTTTTTTTGTGAACGGATGGGACTGAAATTTTGAGACATGGAGGTACTTTTTGTAATGTAAAATTGGTACAATTTGGTTGAACAGATAGAAATGGAAACCTGAAATTTCAATTAAGATTATTGTTAGAAACATGATTGAGGTAGAGTAACTTCGGGTAATGTGGACCTCCATTTTCTTTGTGGGCGTAACAACGGTAAAAAATAAAAACAAATTGTTTTCACAACATAGTAGATTTGTTGGCTAAATATATTCCAGGTCAAACATTAAATATAATTGTCTATAAAAATGTTATTGCATTATATTTCAAAAAACGCTAAACTGCGAATAAAAATAACTTGGCGGGTAATGTGGACCAGTATGTGTGGATAATGAGGATCAGTAAGTTAAAGGTAGGTTGCGGATTGGTTGTGATAAATTTCGGTTTATTGCACTCTTGGGTAACAATAAATGCAAAAATATATGGGTTCATGTTTTGGAATAGCCCCCATTTAAGGGTACCGACCCATTTGCGGTATTTGGAAGGTCCTTGCTTCATTATCCAACCGAGGCACTTATAATTTCCTCGCATATTTAATGCGCCCATGTTTCGAACTCGTCCTCATGAATATATTTATTTAAAAACTAGCGGGCCCGGCAAACGTTGTCTTGCATAGCAATATTGTTGATGTATAATTCACATAGCGATAGTCCAATATTAAGTTTGTTTTTTCTACCCTTCACGATTTAAGATAGTAGCACATACATTGCTACTACTCCTAGGATATTTAGTTTTGAAAATGTTCAATATTAGTTCACTATTAAGGGTAGCCCCATGCAACGTTGCAATATGAGAAATTTTGGATATTTTTGCAAGTGAGCAGAAAGTGTCCGTAACAAATATTATCAATATTGGCACATGTTTCAGGGTACCGTCCATATATTGGTATCCCCAAACATTCGGTATTTTGAAGATCTTGTGCACGGTTTTCAACAGAACTGCTTTTAATTTATTTTATTGAACAGATAGACTCTCTACATTATCCATATTGGCCCAAGTATCCGGGTAAACCCTAAATATTTGGCTGTAATTTTATATTTTGGATGGTCATTGAGTAGATAATGTTCTTAACAAAATTCGCCCAATCTTCTGAAAAGCCTCCACATAATGTCACTCCACATTGGCATTGGATTTGGGCACGTTTTTCAACCTAATCAGCTGTAATTAGTTGTCTTATTTGGCAGCATGAATCCTACTAAAATTGTCATTATTGATCCACTAATCTGTATTTTGGGAGTTTGGTCATTGTTTCAACCAAATTTGCTGTAATTATATATTTTAGATAATCAGTGAGTACAAAATCTCCTTACAAAGAATTATCAATATTGGTCCAAGATAGCGGGTATGGTATCCCCCATGATTTTCCATGTGGTGTCAAATCATCCTACCAAAAATTAATATATCTCCATTCTCATTGTAGTATTTAAAATATTTCATACCGTGATATTTGTGGTGAGATATATTATTATCTACTTAGGTCTAAGTTTTGATATAGCATCTACATACAGGTCTCGCCCCATTTTCGGTATTATAAGGACATTGACCAAATTTTCTCATAGAGTTGGCTAGAATTGGGCATAAAGAATTCCTGTGAATAAAAAACATCATCCCAGAAATTATGCAATGTAGCTTAACATTTTAAAAAGACTTTACAATTATTTCCCGTTCAATTTTTAGTATGTGGAAGTTCTTACCCCCGTTTTCCAACCAGAGTCTTATCGGTAGTTCGAACGAATAATT
The DNA here is from genome assembly GCF_032173495.1 of Musca vetustissima. Lineage (NCBI taxonomy): Eukaryota > Metazoa > Arthropoda > Insecta > Diptera > Muscidae > Musca > Musca vetustissima. Next base: position 6,098 of record NW_026884652.1, read on the forward strand.
GGCATCGGACGGAGGTTTTGGTATAACCTTGGCTATTTTTGCTAATATTGCTGTTTTTTCTTAGTTGTTCTCTTTCCAGTTGAGCTTAATTATAGATTTTTGCAAAGAAAATATCTGATTTATTAGTTTTCTCTGTGATACACATTTTTGGTATCGGATATACGCGAGGTGTTCTGTTTATAAGTTCAAATATATTGAAAAACGATTAGCCACATAACCACCTTATTTCATATTTCCCGTGGCATAGCAACATTTCAGGTACTTTAAGGAACAACATGTTCCTATTATTATTATTTTCAAACAAATTAATATAGGACATGGATCTTAAAATCAGAATACCCTGAATAGACACGAACTCGATTATTATTTTCAAACAAATTAATATAGAACATGGATCTTAAAATCAGAATACCCTGAATAGACACGAACTCGATTCAGAATGGCTTCTGATTAGTCGCAAAATGTACTAAAGTCGCAATGGTTGTTTGTCGAAATCGGTTCTTTCGACTGAGGGGAGTACACCTTATATAGATTAATTTTATCAATTTCAGGTTCAAAATTGCACTGGTTATAGAGACCCAGTGCAACTTTTATAGAGTTCATATTTCTGACATACAGATTATTTAATTTTTATTCTTATTTGTACTTATCCCAAAAATCTTTCCTAAAACACTCATATTTGAAAAAACGACATTTCACCCATTAGTGAATATTTTTGAATGCAATACAAATAACTTCCCGATCCCATTATATAAAATAGTGCATACAAACTGTTATCTTTATTGTCATTTAACTTTTCTCCCCCAACAATAGTCGTCCCAATGAATTCCACAATTTGCAAATACAAACACGCCATCTCAATATATCATTGTGTATTATTTATTTAGTGAAAGCGAAAAGTAAAATCAATAGCTGGTTATAGTCCTGTCACATAAATGTGTCCTTTCCATCCTTTCACTGCGGCACTTTGTCTCTCATGAAATGTGTCAATCAAGTTGGACAAAAGTTTGTTGAAATTCTCATGGAAGAAAAACTATTAGGAAAACTTAATAACAAACCCTTGTCGCTTTCCCATGAAATTGACAAAGGAAAAATTAATAGTTAGCTCAACAGTCGACAACGATCCAGTAGACAGACTCACTCAAACACACACTCACAACAGCCCATCCATATTAGAAGATATTTACAAGACAAACGACAGGATATTATTAACAAACTCACAGTCACAGTGGTTGAATATAACAAACTTGCTTGGAAGTGTTGTGTTTTGTTGTTGTTGTAGTCTTGTCAAAGAAAACGGAACACCAGTTCGGTAAATGTTGTTCTTGTCTCCTTCTTCATTACATTCGCATCGCATGAACATCTCACGAAAGGATAACCAAATAAAATGAAACCTCTTAAACAATTCCAACAAATTTGCATTTTCGACAATTCTCAGGCATTTAAATGAATTCGCCCATCCTATGCGGATTTTAGGTACCGTGACGACGACGGTAGACGACGTCATGAATGAGCAACGTTTAAGAAGCCAGATAATGAAGTCTGATAAATGCTTTAGTAGATTTAATTTATTTTCCTTTTTTGGCGGGAGAAAAAAGAAGAGCCTAGTCTTTTTCTGCATGACAAAGTGCTTTGTTGGGTGGCACGTGTATTTAATTTTGGAACACTTTTTCTTTTAACTAGACGCATATTTACATCGTTTGCCATTTGGGGTATTTGATTATTAAGGTTTCTTAGTGATATTTTGAGAAATAAATTGTGCATACGCAGTTCGAGGAGCTTCGTTAATATTTACTGACTAATTGGATGCTATGGGATGTAGGATACACACATATTTCTTTACATATTTTATAAGTAAGTGTCATATTAGTTTATGTTTGGTGTATTCCAGTGGAGTTATACAGGTATGAGTTTGGATATATTACCGTTTATCAGAGCTGGCAGTTATAAATAACTGATAAATTTTATTTGCTTTTAAGCGCTGTCATTAGCGAAATATTTCGGTAAATGAAAGAACCAAATAAAGTAATCTATGAATTCGCTATTGAAACATTATTATGCATATATATTGAATAATAATGTTTCGGTACATTTAATTTATTAGTTATCAAAAATATCTTGAGATACATGATATGATTAGTAACATTCTATGGAAGGGGGTTGAGTTGGTAAAGAATCAAAGGAGAAACAACTTTGTATATTTATGCTTCAATATAAGATACTAATAGTATCTATTTGTCGCCGCAGTTAGAAGTGGTCAGCCAAACAACAAGTGTTTACATTTCCAGAGGATAGATCGACATTCTTTAGTATAAACGTACTTAGTAAGATTGTGTCGTAAAACATTGCGCTGGCTTAACTTGTAAAAGCAAAAAAATACTTATTTCACAAGTTTCCAGAAGGTGCAAAAAACAATCAAACTTTGTTTTGAATAAAGATTTTTAAATCTGTAAATTCAATTTGATTTTGTATTGTATGTGCATTTTATTTGCGTAGTGGCAAAATAAAAAAAATAGGTATTTGCGGAGATACATACGCGCTTTTTTGGGACTTTCAGCTATTTCTGTTGCTTTTTCATGTTTTCATGGATTTAGGCCTTTTTCTTACAATTTGTCTCTCATTACATTTCTTAATTTGGGACCTATACCAAATCGCGGACAGATATCGATAATTTTTATAGAAGGATTGGACAACCAATGAGAACCCAAATATCAAATTAGAATCAATTCGATTGAAAAACGTATCCAAAATACCGAATAATGGTAGTAACGTAATATGGGGGCAACTCCAAAACCCAATTAGAGTCCCAAATACAAAATTACACCCAATTCGTTTGAAAAACGTGCCCAAACCTACCAAAATTTCGAATATGGGCGGTACCCTAAAAAATATACCAATATTGATAATTTATTGTTGGAAAGTGTGCTACCCCATAAATACCTAAAATAGATAACTACGGCCAATTCGGCTGAAAATCATGTTCAAAATCCTCAATATAAAAAGTGGACTTAGAGCCTTTACATGATGTTAAGCCAGTGGCATGTGATGAATTGAACTTAGCGCCTTCACTCATCAATACAAAACAGCAATAACAAATGAGGTAACTGTATTTTTATTTTTTTTAGATCGATGTATTTTGCCTAGAAATTGTCTTGTGTCCTTTTCAAGTTAGGCCAGCGATTGATGTCGTGCATTAACAACATTTCTGAATCGGAACAATCGCCACATGTCCATTGAACAACATAGGACGGTCAGTTCTGAATGGTACGCCATAATTTCACGGTATTCATGTCAAAGTATTCGTTTTCCGATATTTGATCGAGTTTTGAGTTTTTCTTCCTCTATCAGGAATATTCAAAAAACAATTATAGAATTATTGTACATATATATTGCATATATTTTGACGATGTGCGATAAAACATCTAACAAAAATATTTTTGGTTTTATTTTTTATATCTGTTATTTGATTATTATAGTAATAGTTAGATTAGTTGTAGGTGGAAAAGGGCTTTAATAACACAAATTTGGCAGAAGAAGTTTTGAAATATATCTCGGTTTTAATTTTGTTTTCTGTGCAGATTCATGTTATAGATATATGTATTTTTATATCCTCAGCCTTATGGCTAATGTGGGTATAAACACTTAGATATCACAAAAATGAAAATGTGATTCTTCAAAATAAAGGTATTGGTCTTTGGGCCAAATCCGTTTTAGACAATTTGGAGTCCGTCTGCCTGTCTGGCCTGCTGGTGCTCACAATAACTCTCGAAGGGAGTTGCCAAAACTTCGGACATCGTAATATTTCTATTTCGTTCCACACCTCCTGGTCAGAAAATGAAGTGGAACAAATGGTCAGAATTTTGCAAAAAAAAAAATATATATATATATAATATCATGAAAGCTTTGCCAACAATTTCAATATTTATTAATTAAATATTAGGCGAAAGGAATGTCCGATTTGAAACAAACTTTGCACAAATAGTACCAAGCCTAGATTTGAAGAGAAACTTCTGGTACAACATATTATCTTTACGAGGTAGTTCTCGAAGCCCAAGTCCGAAGATGGGACCCATTGGTGCACCCCTTCTTGTACCTCATCCACAAAGGGTCAAAATTTTCAATTTAAAAAAAAACAATGCTATGCGAACTTTGTACAATCTTGAATCTTTACAATGCCCAGATCAAGCCCGAAAATAGGACCAATTGGTCCACTCCTTCTGGTACCTCCCCCACAAATGGCCAAAAATTTCAATATTTTTTAATTAAATATTAGGCGAAAGGAATATCCGATTTGAATCAAACTTTGCTTAACCTAGTATCTTTACTAAGCCTAGATTAAGTTCGAAGATGGGCCCCAATGGTCTACTACTTCTGGTGTTCTGGTCAAAAAGGTGTAAACGTGCAAAACGTCATAATGTATCCATGAACTTTTAAAGAATATATAATATTTTTTTTGAAATTTAATTTTTTAAAATTTGATGTTGATTGCAGTAGAATGCACGCAATTTTCATATTTATTAATGACCCTTTTTTGTCAAAAACCATAAGAGGGTTTCCGATGATTTTAAGGATTACCCGATTTAGGCCAAGATTATTTCCTACATATTAAACCCCACGATTTATGTGAGATCTCCTACAATACGCAATATAGGTCCATGTTTATACATATATGCCTTATTTAAAAGTCCAACTACATTTTGATTATTTTGATACTCTTGGCTCTTAGTGGGAAACCCCATTTTTATTAAAAAGAATCCATATCAATGTTTCAACCCATTTTCGATATGTAAAGAGCATGGTATAATTATTACAAGGTAGGACACAGCTACCAACTGATTACAATTTTTTCTCAAGGTGGCTTGTTCAATCAAATCAAAATACTGCGTGTGTATGTATATTGTTTTGAATAACATGTCAAATGAATTCAAAATAAATTGAAATATATTCAAATTTAATTGGAATGAAAATTATGTTTTTAACATGTTCATCTGGAAGTAATTACTTTGTTATGGATGAAACAAACATTTTATGGTATTCCCTGCTGGATTTTGAGAAGAAATCATAACCCTTCATCTTTTTTTCGCGTTTTTAGTTTTGTGTTGAAAAAATGTCAAATAAACACAAACACTTGTTGCGAATATTTATTTTATTTTTGGCAGAAGAAGCCACACGTGAATAGTTGCTTTTTTGTTATTCACCTCAAGCTGTCCTACATTGTATTATTGTACCATGGTAAAGAGTCTTAGCGAAACTTTCCAATTGGCAATTTTGTTTTTAATAGAAGAATAACATTTTCTGAATTCAACTAGCCATCTATATTATTATTATTAATTTTTCAGCGATTCAGAGTGTTCGCTCTTTTTAGATTTGACTTCAGATCTATCATCTTATTGAGGCAAACTAAAGTAATAAATTAACTGTTTTCGGTCAATAAGAGGCAAGAGGTTTTTACCAAATATTTGTATTAGAATTATCCATATTTTTAATATAGATTCCAGATAATCATAACTCCCAACGTTTGTTTTAGATTTCGGAATATTTGAGTTTACCCAATTCTTTTTCAATTACAAATGTAATTTTAATTAAATTTCTTAGTCCAACTAAGTTTTAAATCAAATTTCTTTAGAAAATCAAAATTAAGAAATTCCCATTTTATTTCTATGACACATATCAGATATCCTTTAATTAAATTCTAACCATGTTAAAAAATCCCAAACTTTCAATACGCGTAGGATGTTTGTTTATTTAAAGCAATGTTGTGAAATGGGTAGGTGTTATTTTTGACGGTATACGAAGTGTTTAAATTCAATGCTTTACGGTTCAATGCTAACAATAATTACGGAGAATTTTAAAGGTATCTGCGTCTTACTACGAATCGTTTATTCTACCATAATCTTGAATATCCAGACAACAACAGCAACATCTACCCTCCTCTTCTTCTTACAATAATATTTATTTATATCAATACAAGTACGCCGTAACCTTCGGCAAAACCTGCTGTCCGTATAGCTGATACTGCTAAACGTGTAAATCAATTTAAATTGCCTAGCATTGATGGCACGAGTGAACAAACGTACGACAGAACGATTCCATGAAAGGCACTCACCACCCACAAGGTAAGCAAACAATAGCAGCGAAAAAGGAAAATCAATGAAGAATTGAAATACGAAATAAAATTTAAAAGCAAAGCAATCATCTTAACCTAAACGACAATTTATGGCCAATCATGCATCCATAGAAGCGAGGGCAGAAATCCTTAAATCAATAGAAAGCAAAGTAAAAGACAAAATATAATAAAGTAGGCTTTTGAAAGACTGACAAAACTAACCGAAAGTCTGACAAACTCTCAAATTAATATTCCCAATTTTTGGGATTTTTTGGGGAAACCAATTCACATATGTTCGGAAAGACATCAAAAAGCAAAAGTGGCCTATACACACCTACGGTTATATAAATATTTATAAAACGCTTGAGTGGACAATTAAATGATATTTAAATAGGAATACGCACGATATATGTAAAAAATTAAATTGAGTTTCAATAAAGGACCAAAAAGCTTTGTTACATTTTTATTCGATTATAGTATCAAAAAATATAATGTGGCTTAATCCGATGTAGGTATGTCTGCAGTATTGTCTACAATTCAAACGAATTGTGGCAACTTACTAAAATGTAGAAGTAGAAGTTAAGGGTCTGAATTTGGTGTGCTACATTGCCAATTATAATTACCACTACATAGGGGTTTCTAGGTTGTTTCTCACGAAAGTAAAAATTAATCCCAAATACAGGTGTTTATAGATGACCGTCGGTTGAAATCATAATAGTGCTGGGAATTTTTAAAATGGAGCTTGGAAATTTTGGACGTAAAATTCTATCTATCTATACTAATAAAAGAGTAAAGTGATTGACTGACTGACTGATTTAACGATTCATCAACGCCCAGAAGCTAGAATCTTGAAATTTTTGGTGAGGGTCACTCTTGGTCCAAATGTGACAGATAAGGCTGGGTTTTTGGCAATTCGTACTATAACGATACGAAAAGTACTAAAAGGTACTAATCTATACTAATAAAAGAGTAAAGTTATTGACTGACTGACTGATTTAACTATTCATCAACGCCCAGACGAAACGGCTGAAGCTAGAATCTTAAAATTTTGGGTGAGGGTCGCCCTTGGTCCAAAGGTGACAGATAAGGCTGGGTTTTTGGAAATTCGTACTAGAACGGTACGAAAAGTACTAAAAAGTACTAAATGTGATACCATTTGTATTTGGCAAACCGGTGGAGCTAGAACTCTGAAATGTGGTTTGGTGGTCGTTGATGGAGTGTAGGATAGATGTACCAAAGGGTTTTTGGAAATTCGAATTATAACTATCCGAAAAGTACGAAATGTACTAAATTAGGTACAATTCTGTAGCATGTGAACGGATAGCGTTAAAAACTTGAAGTTTGGAGTGTGAATTAAGGTTGAGATGTAGGGTCCATTTAAGTAGATGGTTTTGAGTGCGCTTACTCATGTATACGAAAAGTACTATAGGTACTATATTTGGTACGAATTTAATCTATACTAATAAAAGAGTAAAGTGATTGACCGACTGATTCATCAACGCCCAAACGAAACGGCTTGAAATTTTGGGTGAGTGTCACTCTTGGTCCAAGTGTGACAGATAAGGCTGGGTTTTTGGAAATTCGTACTAGAACTGTACGAAAAGTACTAAAAAGTACTAAATATGGTATCATTTGTATTTGGCGAACCAGTAGATCTAGAAATCTGAAATTTGGATTTTTTGAAAATTCGAACTATAAGTATCGGAAAAGTACTAAAATGTACTACATTTGGTACAATTTCGTAGTATGTGAATGGATTGAGCTCAAAACTTGAAATTTGGAATGCAAATTAAGGATGAGAATTAGGGTCGTTATAAGGAGAGTTTGGAAAGCGTGTACTCATGTGTACGAAAAGTACTCTATGGTACTATATTTGGTACAAATTTGATTTTGAGGTACAAATCGAGCTGGAATCCTGGAATTTGAAATTAAAATTACTGTCGGAGTGTAGGATTGCGATATGAACGTAGTTTTGGAAATTTGTTACTTATGTGTACGAAAAGTACTAAATCGTACTATAATCGGTACAGTTTGGATTTGGGTGATCCTATAGAGCGGGAAAAATTAAATTTGGAGTCAGGATCACTGTAGGGGTGTGGGATTGGAGTCAGGATTCAGTTTACGAAAATAATGCTTATGGGTACTAAATGGTACTAAATTTGCTACAATTTGAATTTTAGGTGAACCAATAGAGCTACAATCATGAAATTTGGAGCCTAGATCACTGTTGAGGTGTAAGATTGAGATATGTAGGAAGATTTAAAAATTTGTACTAATGTGTACTAAATTTGGTACAATTTGAATTGTGAGTGAACCGATAGAGTTGGAATCCTGAAACTTGGATTTGGGATCACTGTGGGGGTGTAGGGTTGGGGTATGTAGGAAGTTTTAGAAATTTGGTACAATTTAAATTGTGGGTGAAGCGATAGAGTTGAAATCCTGAAATTTTGATTTAGGATCACTGCGGAGGTGTAGGATTGGGGTATGTAGGAGGGTTTGGAAATTGGTACTACCATGTACTAAATTTAGTACGATTTGATTTTTTTGGTGAACCAAAAGAGTTGGACTCTTAAAATTTGTATTTATGAACACTGCGGAGGTGTAGGATTGGGGTATGTAGAAAGATTTGGAAATTGGTACTACTATGTACTAAATTTAGTACAATTTGAATTGTGGGTGAACCGATTATGTTGGAATCCTAAAACTTGAATTTAGTATCATTGTGGGAGTGTAGGATTGGGGTATGTAGGAAGTTCTGGAAATTCGTACTACTGTGTACTGAATTGGGTACAATTTAACTTGTGGGTAAACCGATAGAGTTGGAATCCTAAAATTTTGATTTAGGATCACTGTGGACGTGTAGAATTGGGGTATATAGGAAGTTTTGGAAACTCGTACTACTTTGTACTAAATTTGGTACAATTTAAATTGTGGGTGAAGCGATAGAGTTGGAATCCTGAAATTTTGATTTAGGATCACTGCGGAGGTGTAGGATTGGGGTATGTAGGAGGGTTTGGAAATTGGTACAACTATGTACTAAATTTAGTGCGATTTGATTTTTTTTGGTGAACCGATAAAGTTGGAATCCTAAAACTTGAATTTAGTATCATTGTGGGAGTGTAGGATTGGGGTATGTAGGAAGTTTTGGAAATTTGTACTACTGTGTACTAAATTTGGTACAATTTAACTTGTGGGTAAACCGATAGAGTTGGAATCCTAAAATTTTGATTTAGGATCACTGTGGACGTGTAGAATTGGGGTATATAGGAAGTTTTGGAAACTCGTACTACTTTGTACTAAATTTGGTACAATTTAAATTGTGGGTGAACCGATAGAGTTGGAATCCTGAAACTTAGATTTAGGATCAGTGTGGGGGTAGGATTGGGGTATGTAGAATGTTTTGGAAATTTGTACTACTGTGTACTAAATTTGGCACAATTTGAATTGTGATTGAACTGATAGAGTTTGAATCCTGAAAATGGATTTAGGATCACTGTGGGGGTGTTGGTTTGGGTTAAGTTGGAAGTTTTTGAAATTCGTACTACTGTGTACTAAATTTGGTACAATTTGTATTGTGGGTGAACCGATAGAGTTTGAATCCTGAAACATGGATTTAGGATCACTGTGGGGGTGTATGATTGGGGTATGTAGGAAGTTTTGGAAATTTGTAATAATGTGTACCAAATTTGGTACAATTTGAATTGTTTGAATCCTTAAACTTAGATTTTGGATCACTGTGGGGTGTTGGTTTGGATTAAGTAGGAAATTTTGGAAATTCGTACTACTGTGTACTAAATTTGGTACAATTTGGATTGTGGGTCAACCGATAAAATTGGAATCCTGAAAGTTGGAATCACTGTGGGTGTGTAGGATTGAGGTATGTAGGAAGTTTTGGAAATTGGTACAACTATGTGAACCAATAGTGGGTGGGTGAATTTTGGCACTGCTGTGTATAAAATGTGGTACAATTTGAATTGTGGGTGAACCTATGGAGTTGGAATCCTGAAACTTGGATTTAAAATCACTGTCGGGGTGTAGGTTTGGGTTAAGTAGGAAGTTTTGGAAATTTCAATTGTGGGTGAATTATTAGAGTTGGAATCCTGAAATTTGAATTTGGAATCATTGGTTGTGGAGAGTACTTATGGAAATAATGTGTGCCAAATGGAAAATTTGTTCAAATTTGGATTTGGGTGAACCTTTAGAGCTCGAATCATGGAATTTGGTACAAAATGATACTCAAATTTAATTTATGCTTGATATTAATGTGTGGATTGGTAATACACTATTAAATATTTCCTACATTCGCTAACGAAGTTGCGGGCATATGCTAGTATATATATAAAAGAGCTTAGTGTTAAGTGATTGACTGACTGACAGATCATCGCCCAGACGAAACGGCTAAAGCTACAAGCTAGAAATTTTGAGTGTGGGTTGTTGTTAGCGTGTAGGCGTGAGATAAGGCTGGGTTTTCGAGATTCGTTCTAGAAGGGTACGAAAAGTACTAAAATGTACCAAATATGGTACCCTTTGTATTAGGCGAACGGGAAGAGCTAGAATTCTGAAATGTGGAATGTGGAATTTTCGTACTTATGTTTTTTAAATAGTAATAAATGGTACTAAATTTGGTACTATTTGCATTTAGTTGAGTGTATATAGATGGAATCCTGAAAATCGGAATTAGGACTACTGTTGGAATACAGGATTGAGGTAGCTTTAAAAAATCGTACCTTTGTGTACGAAAAGTACTTAATGATACTAAATTTGGTGCAAGTTGGATTTCGGTTCACATATGGAGCTGGAGTCTTGAAATTGGGAATTAAAATTACAGTTGCAGTGTAGAATTGAGGTAGTTTTGGAAATTCGCACTTATGTGTACGAAAAGTACTAAATCGTACTAAATATAGTACAATTTGGATTTTGCTTAAAAGGATGAGCTTAAAACCTGAAATTTGGAATTCTGATTACTGTTGAAGATTGTGCTATAGAGACATCTATAGAAATTCGTATTTGTGTGTACGAAAAGTACTAAACGGCACTAGATATGGTACAATTTGGATTTGGGTGAACGGAGAGAGCTGGAAAGCTAACATTTGGAATAATGGTTGCTTTTAGAATATAGAATTAAGGTATGGAAGCATAGTACGTATGTGTACTTAATGGTACAATAGTTGGTACAACTTGATTAAGTGGATAGAGGTAGACTCCAGAATTTTGGAATTAAAATTACTTTTGAAGTGTAGGATTGACGTAGTTTAATTATAGAAACAACAAGTACTAAATGGTACCAATGGATAGGGTTATAGGGTACAATTCGTTTTGTGTGAGCGGGAACCCTAAAATTTGAAATCAAAATTAAGGGTGGAGTGTAGGATTGAGATATGGAGGTAGTTTTGAAAATGAATGATTATGTGTACTAAATGGTACTAAGTTTATTTAGATTGAGATAAAATATTTATATTTGAAAATAAAATTACTGTTAGAGTACAGGATTGAAACAGTGTTGAAAATTCAAACTTAAAGTACGAAAAGTACCAAATGGTACTAAATATGCTACAATTTGGATTTATGTGAACGGATAGGGCTGGGATCCTGAAATTTATGATTAAAATTACTGTTGGAGTGTGGTGAACGTATAGAGCTGGAATCCTTAAATGTGGACTAAAGGTTATTATTGGAGAACATGACTGGGGTAGTTTTGGAAATTCGTACTTATGGGTACGAAAAGCACAAAATTTGGTACAAATTGGACATTGGTGAACGGGTAGAATTCGAATCCCGAAAGTTGCAACTTAGGTTACTGTGGGAGTGTAGATTTGATAAAGTTTGGAATATGGGTACGAAAAGTACAGAATGGTACCAAATCTGGTACAATTTGGTTTTTGATGAACAGACAGAGCTTGAATGCTTAAATTTTGACTTACGATTAATATTTGAAATAAGGATTGAGGTATATTTGGAAATTCGTACTTATGAGTACGAAAAGTACTAAATTTGGACTTTGGTGGAATTAAGATTACTGTTGGAGTGTAAGATTGATGTAGTTTTAGAAATTCTTACTTATAAGTATGATGGTACTATATTTGGAACCATTTGGATTTGGTTGGATCCTGCGATTTGGAATTTAGATTCCTGTTGAAGTGTAGTATTTAGCTATAGAGATAACTATGGAAACTCGAATTGATTTGTACGAATAGTAAATAGAATAGCAAATGCTCTAAATTTCGACGTCGGCAACGGAATCACATTATATGCATAGAAACACATTCTATGTCGATTTATGTATGTCTGTCTGTCCATGTTCAATTGTAAACAAAGTACAGGTCGTATTTATGATCCGAATTGGATGAAATTTGGCATACGTCACATATTTGGCCCAAGGACGAACCCTATGGAAATTGGGAACAATCTGTTCAAATGTAGGTATAGTTCCCATATATATTTTATTCCGATTTTAGGTAATAGTGCACCATACTCCCTATATATCCTTCGATTTACACGAAATTAGGCACAGCGGGCTGAATTACGTCTAGAACGATATGTATTAAACATCGTGAAAATCGGTTCCGATTTAGATATAGCTCCCATATATAACTTTGTCCGATTTAATGTAAATGGTGTACCAAAGTCCCTATATATCTTTCGACTTGCACGAAATTTTGCATGGGGTACTTTACTACTTTCCTTACTGGTTTTAATCTGTTTAATGGAAGTAAGAGAGATTTCGGAAAATAGTGTTTATGTGTATGAAGAGTACTAAATCGCAAACTATAGATAGTTAGTTATTTCAGATAGTTATTTATTATTAAGTTAATTAATGTTTTTCCTGTACAACAAGACAAAAGTCTTATAAGTGGCAGTACAGGATTATATATATATATATAATCACATGTCCATAATTTTTCAATAATAAGTATCTTAGATATTATAAAAGTGGTAAGAATGGATACATTATGGAAAATAATAAATATGATTAATTGAGTTGAGATAATTTAAAAAAAGATTGAACTACAATAAAAAATAAAAAAAATGTTCTATTACAATTGTTAATAAAAAGAACGATTAGTAAATCAAATAAAGTGTATGATCAAACCTAACGTTTTCAATTATGAAAAATGTTGTACAAGCCGTTTTTTGAAATTACTTATATTGTTAATGCATTGCAAATCAGATGGTAGAGCATTCCAATCGCGTATCGTGCCAATGTAAAATTGTCTCTCAAAAACCAGGCTCTTCCGACGAAAAGGTATAATTTTTCTTCCACTGTGTGATCTTGCAAATGTAATTTTTTTCGAACAGGTACGTTGGTTTTTGTTTGAGAGTAGTTCTATGAAGGCGTTGTAGAGATTTGATTTTAAGAAGTGAGTCGAAATTTACTCCATACAGGGATTTAGAATACTGTGAGGCATTTTGTCTCTTACTTAGGCCATACACGTATCGTGTTATGCTATTAAATGCGACATTCAATTTGTGACGACAGAGGGAATCACAATTTGCAAACAGCTCACAACCATACAATAAGCTTGGAACTAGGAAAGTTTTGGCCAGCAGACAGCGAATATTTGGAGATGTGTATGAATGTGTTAGCCACAGAGCCCTTAATTTTGAGTAGGTTTGTCCTACGATAACAGTGATATGGTTGTTCCAGCTTAATGATTTGTTGAAAATTACTCCAAGATTTTTGGCGCTGGATACCAGCTCGATTTTTTCATTGTTGACAAGAATGTCAGTACGCTGCAATGATATTTTTCTGTTCTGTTTGTGAATGATCAAGCATTTTGATTTAAGCGGATTCAATAATAGGCCATTAGCTTTAGCCCACTCGCATAATCTAGAGAGATCCTGATTAAGAATTTCTACACACTGACTTATATTGTTTAGGGAGCTACTCAAAAATACTTGCACATCATCTGCGCACAGGTGTGCTTGACTATGGTGAAGTTGATCAGGAAGATCGTTCGCGTATAAGGAGAAGAACCCCTATGATGGATCCTTGGTGACTCCTTTTTTTACAGCCATAGGTTTAGAGATCAAGGTTCCAGTGTAAACTGACTGAGATCTATTTCAGAGATAGGACGAAATTAGTTTTGTAGAAGTTGTGGAAAAATTAAAAAAACGACGAAGTTTAAAACACAAGTTTTGATGGCCGACGGTATCAAATGCTTTTGAGTGATCAAGCAAAACAAGAAAACATATCTTATTTTCATCAATCTCGCACCTTATAGACTCTGAAACTTCTATAAGAGCAGTGGTGCAGCTGTGCCCGCAAGAAAACCAGATTGAACATTACTGAGCAGTGAGTTTCTTTGAAGATACTCGGACATTTGTACCTGCACGATTTTTTCGAATATTTTTGAAAGGAAGCACAGAATTGCAATTGGGCGAAATTCCGAATTTGATTTTGGTATAGGTATGATTTTTGCATGCTTCCAACCACTAGGAAATGTGCTGGAAGTGAGTATGGAATTAAAGAGATATGTTATGTATGGCAGTACAGAAGGGAGTAGTATTCGTACAAACTTAGGGTCAATTCCGTCAGGACCAATGGCGTTAGAAGTAATTTCTTTAAAGCATTTAAGAACTTCATAATTTGAAACACCGTGAAATTCAAAATTCCCATCACTAGATAGATCATTTAATGTCCCTGAGTTAAATCCATAGTAAGACGGGTCAGTGTCTAGAGAAGGTACGTTAATAAACTTTTCATTGAGTTCGTCCACATCACCATGATACGTTTCGCGATCCATACATTTTCCTAGACCAATGTCATTGACAACTTTCCATTTACTTTTTGAATCAAGCGCAGATCTAAATTTTGTGATAATAATTGGATTTTGCGATGTTAATGCGGCTATTAACTCTTCTTCGGGCGGAACGGAAAACCTCATAAAGCTCTGGCGTTTTAAAACGCTTCCATCTAGAGTAAGCTGTATCTCTTTCGTCGATACATGTTTTAATAGACGAGTTGAACCAAGGTTTTAATTTATAGTACAACCAATTTACAGTATTTACGATACCATATGAAATATTGTTTGTATTTCCTTTCCGCATACGAAGTAGCGGACACTTTGCTAGTTACTTATATATTGTTACTGATCCTTTCAACGGTATTTTAAAGTTTATAGAAATATTTTCCAACAAAGTGACCTTAAAGGCAAAACGAGAACCTTCAGGGAATGCCAGACTATGACCCTTTATAAATATAAAATTCTTCGATCTCCCCATTCTAGTTTGAATTTTGAATAGAATTTCCTTTTTTACTTTAATTCGAACCTACACAAATTCAAGAATATCCCTTTAAAATTTCAAGTGAAAATCTGAACCACTCCTTAAATTATAGCCGATAATAATACAACGTGTTCCAAATTTGAAAATGATATTCGGAATGTACATAGAATAAATGTAATCGGTCAAGATCTTATTTAGTTTCCAACTTGGTTTGTAAGAGAATATTCGGAATTTTCCAAAAATTAAATTACGAAGGTCCACCAATTTTCTTTCGAATTATGTTAGAACAAAATTATATCAGTAATTGAATGAATTTCTTTGAAATTAAGATTCTTTTAATCGGTACAGAGCTCCATATGCGCGCTATGGTATTGCATTATGTTTTAGTAGATTTTTAAGGTCTGAAAAAAATAACATTCCGAATTGAAGATACTCAGTTTGGTAAACTGGGGTAGGATCTTTAATATACCGAAAATTAAACGGGACATTTGTATGAGGGCACTTTATACCAAATTACAGTCACGTGGGTGGGAAAATGGGTCCAAATCCTTCAAAATACCGAAAATGGGTCGGTGCCTTAATATTGGCGTTGTGCCAAAACTCACACCAATATTGATAAATTTTGGTAGAAAGGTCTGACACCTGAGAGAACCTGCAAATTCATATTAGAGCTTCAAAGCTCTATATTAAGTATTGCGAGCACAATCTTGTTTTCAACAGACATACATTGAGTTTGATTCTGATCAGGAATTATACATTTTTGGGGTATCAATAGAATATAGAGGATGGTCACCAAAGACGCACCTGTCCATGTTTTAGGCGAGTGTATATTTCTGGGAATTGAAAACGTGAAATGTTCAGGAGATGCCTTTCTTGCAATTGAAAAGATGCATTGTGCTATGCGGACCGTACAAATTCTTTGAGTGCTGCTTTTAGGGTGGTAGGATTTTTTATGATAATCTCTTAGAGGCATTTTGAACTGTTAGGCTGGGCTACTCTTCGAAGAAATCGTATATGACATATTTTCCGTTCTGCCCTCCTCTGGCTCGATTCGATATTTTTGTGCAGCAGGATTTATAAAGCAATGCCCATTACATTCATTTGTTAAGATCGCTGTGAACATCGGTCTCAAAACCGGTATCGACTCGAAGTGATGATGGTCAGAAAATTTCTTTCTGCTATACCAACATCAGTTCCCTCCAGCGACTATTGGTGAACTATTTGATCCCCAGCCTAAGAAATCGAGTGATATTTTCATGGAGTTGGTAGGTTTCTGCAAAAAACCTTGAAATAATCAAATTCCAGTGAAATGTAAGAGGCTGAGATAAACGCCGAACAATAAAAAGCTGATTTTGTGGTAACCTTGAATTTTATTATCTCATTTTGCCAAAAACTTTATTTATTCATAGAACGAAGAAAAACTAACAGCCAGACATTAACGTATAACTTGTATACGCTATAAAATTACCAAATTGTTATTCTTTTAAGGCATTCCCGACGGCTATTCACTAATTTATTCATTAAATTCCCTAACAAAGTTTCATATTTATATTATCATCGTCATCATCATTGTAATCGTTTCTTTATCATTACACTTCGAAGGAGTCCCATTTCGTGTTGACAATGACTACGGACAACGGATTTGTCCGACATTCACGACCAAAGACGACGGATGGAAGGAAGTCCACACCGAATTGTAGTGATTTAATTATAAAGAAACCAAAACAATGACAAAAATAATTCATTTGGCTCTTTACGCTAAGAAATTTGTTCCGCTGGATTGAGTTGGCGGTAGTGCACAGCCATGCAAACGTAATTTACCTGATCCGCAATGTAATAATAGAAAAATCATACCTAATTAGAAAAATCACTAAGCAACCAGATGGACTGGATGGCTGCCGGTTGCCAACCATCATCACTTACCCAGGGCAACGGACAAATTTAATCCTTCAAACGAATTTCTCTGCTTCGAACGAGTCAAGTTATTAAACGTCCATTTAGTACTGCTGGCAGCAACCACGCAAAGTATTTGCATGACGCAACATCTAAATCACAAAATGCCATCGTCAATAATCCCAGAGTATCCGAGCGAAGGCGTCCAGTTAGAGCAACAGGGCCATATTACCGACTCTAATTAGCATCGGAAATAGCAAAAAAATTCAATGGAGATTTCTGGCAAATCGAAAACATGACTTTAATTGGCACTAATACACAATTTGGCTAATGGTTGGCATTTATTGACTGTTTGTGTGTGTGTGTGTGGAAGCGAAAGAGTATGTTGGCCATAAAACTCTTATGAGCATTTTTAAATAATGGCATTTCATCAGAATCACTTTCGTAAATAAAATTGGCCACTTGTTAGAATTTACAATGGAAGTATTTAAAAGCGAAAAATCCAATATGATGTAGAAATTATAATACATACAACGAATGGTTTTGAAATAATTTATTTTTACGATTAGTACAAACGGATAAAAATTATTAATGAAGAAGTATTAAATAATACGAATAATATCTTGATTTTCGGTATTTTAAGGGATTTAGTCTTTTGTCATTTCGATAAAAAATCGTCTTCACAAGAACGAGTCCATGTTTTAACACAGTTTCTGCCATATTTTTTGGTATTTTATGATACCTGGCCCATTTTTAAACCCGATGTGGCTACAATTGGACATTTGGGACATTTTGACAGTTGAGGTCAATGATTTAATGATAGTCCCCATAAATCGGTTTGATGTTGGTTCGGCCCCTAATAACTCTTTTAATACACACATGTTATTAACTGGTATTAACTTGGTTGGTACCACAAATGTTTTGTTGAAATATATTAACAAACAAAAACAAGTAAAAAGTCGACAGATCCTTTTTGTTGCCGACAGATATATATCTCAGACTATGGTCTACGAAATTATACACAGTTTTGTTTATCACAGAGATCCCTATAGACACCATCTTCGGATTTTACGTATCAAAACGATAATTCGCATCAAATTAAATGTACAAGGTTTAGAAGTGTTTACCCTCTGTGGGAGATGTGAACCGATGGGTCCCATCATCATCCTGGAACATAAATATTATGATATGAAAAGTTTCGATGAGATTGGATACTCGTTTCGCTTATGCGATATTTAAATGTACTATACGGAGTGGACCCATAAGTCCCATCTTACAACAATATAGAGGCATGGTTAAAATAATGGGTTGTGCAAAGTTTAGTTCAGACCGTTCGCGTGGTATTATAAAATTATATTATTTTGACCATTTAGTGTTAGAGGTACCAGAAGGCAGAGTTTGGATGATAATTGGATCATCCCTTCGCTTCACATATATTTGAGTTATTTAGTTATAGCATTATTGCTGCGCTTTAATACAGCACCCCTGAATGCTATCCGAAGTGTCCACAGGTTGCGGTTAGTGGGAAGACCAATATATCTATTGGATAGTTGCGAATAAAAAAAGCTGTCGCGGGCAGTCAACGGGTTTAAAGGGAGTATCTCGGAGGAAATGACCTAGTACCTCTGATCTTCTGGACTAACGAAGTAAAGTTTTGGTTTGGTTTAGTTACTAAGTCATTTTCATGGTAAGGAGGATATCCCATGGTCCATCTTAGGTTCACCAATTAATACTTATCGATTCCGAAAATTAAAACAAACCAGTGAGCGGAGCAGTATAGTCGGACGGGGCCGACCATACGATACCCTACACAACTACCACGAACTCTAACTTTCTGAGGATGTTTATTCTGAGTCTGAGTAGTATTTCGTGATATTTGCCCCCTGTTGTCCGATTAGAGGTCAACAACACCTCTTTCTTACTTTTTTCGAATATTCAGTACAGTCCTTCTAATTACTTGTCCAGATTACCTTCACGGTGGGTTGTGTTGTGATTTTCGGATTATACTCTACTCGAAAACACACAAAAAATTATGTTTCCGTCCATTTCATCCCAAAATTGTATCCTGATCATCACCGAAAATTGTAGGCGTTGTTCTTGACTATAACTGGAACTTCATGAAAAATTTCAAAGCAATCAGCGCGATATTTCTCCCTCTAATGTGGTAATGGGTTACTAAATAATATCTGAATACGTAAGCACCTGTAAATATTTGACTGTAACTCCCACATCTGAGTAGATACATCACTATATTTGGTATCAATTTAAAGGCCAACCACTCCTCTTGGATATGCTATCAACTCCTGGGGTCTACATCCTCCAGGAGTAAATATATATGCCATAGAATACAAATTTTGCCATTTTTCACACAAAAGTCAGGGTCCATTTGACCCGCTAAATATTGACCGATCTTTATCAAAACATGCATGCTTATTCTCTGGCCCGATCCCCTTCTCCATGCAAAATTTCGCGGTGTTTGGGCCATAATTGCGGCCTCTGGAGCGACCAGAAAAACCGACAAAAATTTAGTATTTGGTCCATTTCATCCCCTAAATATTAACCGATCTTTTCCAAAAACAATAGGGGTCTTCATTGGCCAACCCATCCTACATGCAAAATTTCGTGAAGATTGGTCCATAACTGTGGCCTGTATCGTGTTTACAAATTATAATGGACAGACGGACGGACGGACACACATGTCTAGATCGACTCAGCTAGTCGAGATATGACGATCGGTATACTTAAAGGTGGGTCTAGGACCAATATTTCGCGGCGTTACAAACATTTGGGGCTGCACAAAGCTATAATACCCTGACAACATAGTTGTGTAGGGTATAAAAATACAAAAAACAAAATAATTTTTTTGGTATGTCCTTGGTGATGCGGGCCACTGAGGAAGATAAAGCCTATTGGATGTTTCATAGACACGGTGAAATTCTCGCTGTTAGTCCCTGCACCAAAAAAAATCAAAGCCAAAGATGCCATGGAAGGACGTTTGGGGGCTAGTTTGATAGGATATGTCGATAGGAATCCCAAAATCTCCAGGGGACTTCTATTTCGCATATCGGTAATTGGCGCAAGCTGACTACCATCACGACGAAGGAGGTCAGATAAAGCGGCAGAGGAATTCCAGAGGAGTTAGAGAACTGCTGTCGTTTATGGGTTGGGACGGGCTCGCTTCCGTTTCCCCTCACTACACAGGCAGGCAGATGCAGGGGAGTACCTCTTGATGAAGTGTTATATCAAATCTAAGTTCCTATTTCAAGTATTAGGAGTAATTGATAATATAAGTTTAAGTGCATGTATTTCAACAAATTGATACAGACATAAATTATATATTTTTACCTCTTTTTTCTGAAGTTCGTATCAGAAATCATTCATGATAATTTTCACAACATCTGCATAAACATGCACCTGATATTTATTGTTATTCTGATACTTGAATTGCCAAACAATAATATTTTCGCTACAACTTTCGTCGGACACTGTGTTTAAATAAGTAATCGAAAAGCTAAACAAACCTTTGATTAAATGTCGATTGGTGGTGTTGATGGGATGCGGTTAGTTCTGGCTATGATAGGATGTTTCAGTGTTCCTGCTGTTACTGCTATTTCTGCCACTTCCACTGCCAATCTGTGCCTCTCACTCACTGTGACTCTGACTACTATCTATGTATGGGTGTGTGAGTGAGTGTGTGCGCTTGTTGTGGTTTCTAATTCATTGCCAGCACAAACACTTGAGCTCAACAACGATACACACTCGGCACCATTTCATGTTTTGTCCTTTGTATGATCCGCTTGCAGGCTTTGGGCTTGGTTGCTGATTTGTTGAATTGTTTGTGTATAGTTGCTTTTGTTGTTGTTGTTGCTGCTACTGTATTGAAAACTGAGCCAAGGCAATTCATCAATATTCGAAACTTTATTTGTTTAAAAGGATTTCCTTTCCTCGTTTTTGTTGTTGTTGTTGTTCTTGCCGTCGTCGTTGTGGAGGATGTTGGTTATTCTTGTTGTGTTCACAAAATAAAGAATGCCAATTTCACTGAGCTGAGTGTAGAGGGAGAGAAAGAGAAAAAATAAAATTGTATAGAAATCGAAAATTAAAATGGGAAAATAAATGATGGGCTGAGATTTTAAATGTTTTGTTGGTATTTGCTTATGAAAATGATGGTTTATACTGAAAATATTTAAAAAGATACTATACCAAGAGAAAGATGGGGTGCTAGTGTATATGTAAGGAAATGTGTATGATTTTTTTCGATTGTTTATGTACCAAAACTCCTGCCCTTTTTAGAATGAAACGTAAGATAGATCTAAAATTTATTTATGTGGATAAAATTACATGTTTGTATATTTAATTAAATGAAAATTTATTATTGACAAATTCTGGAGGCCCAATATTTTGACAGTCGTTTGAGAATATGGACCCTTTAGAATATCCCTGATAACACGACAGCTTTCTGTAGCTTATTATTGATAATTATAAATGAATGCATGAAAGTTGCAGGGTTCCATTGAAATCCACTTGAAACAATTTGGGCTTCGATGATACGATGAAGTTTTAATAAGAACTATGCCTTTGCAAGGAGTTTGACTTATATTATTTGAATGATGGAGTTTTAGTTGGTAAATGAAATAAATATGGAACGCCACATGACTAGTTTTGCTAAGGAAACTGGCTACCGTTTGGTTCGAGGTGTTCCTTCCACGAACAACTTTCGTAGGATTTGGCTCTTCTTCGAAGACTCCAACGAACGCATAGATCAATAATTCCTCGCCTGTGATGATCTTATAAAGTAAAAAAGTAAAATTCTATGGCGATTTACCCACGTTCCTCTGTATGTCTTCCGAAATTATGATAGAGCCGCAATGTTGAAGAAGCTTTACAAATGTTCACATTCAACTACTCCCAGAATGTTATTAATGATGAAGAAGGAAACCTGGTGACAGTACAGACAGCGTGTTGAGGGTCTGGAAGGGGCATTTTGCAAAGTAAGGTTGAAGAAGATACTCTAGAACCAATTAGAGATGACAATATATATCATATACCACATAGCCAAGATGAGCTCAGAATAGCAATTAATCGGCTGAAGAATAATAAAGCAGCAGGTGCCGTTTGATTACCAGACGAACTATTCAAGACAGTTGGTGAGATGCTGGTCAGTAGCATGAACAAGCTGATTATAACAATTTGGCTAGAGGAAAGCATGCTCAATGATTGGATCCTGTGTCCCGTGTACAAAAAAGGAGACAAGATGATATGTGCCAACTATATTGGAACAAATCTCCTTACCATCGCATATAAAGTGCTATCCAGCGTGCTATGTGAACGACTGAAGCCAATGGTCAATGATATAACTGGATCATAACATAATGATATAACTGCGCAAATCCTGGAAAGGACCCACGAAAAATAAATCGCTCAGAGGGGTTTAAATGCATGTCAGCGTTCGGCATACCTGTGAAATTAATACGGCTATAGAGGATAACTTTAAATGGCACAGGACCAACAGTTAAAGTCGAAAAGGACCTCTCGGAGCCCTTTAATACCGAACGAGGATTCAGAAAAGGTGACAGTTTGTCGTGTGACTTTTTAACATCCTGCTGGAAATGTGCACAGAAATGACACTCTGTAAACCAAACAGCATATGTTACTCTCATACACCAATGACTTCGACATAATAGGTCGAATATTGCGAGAGGTAACAGTCACCATTGGACAAATTGAGAACGAATCTGCCAAAGTGGGTCTGGCAGTAAATGTCGAGAAGACCAAGCTGATGTCCAGTAGACTCGGACCAAGTGTGGAACTTGAAAACTACAGCTTTGAGGTAGTCAAATATTTTATATACCTCGGTACCGCCATAAACAAGACTAATAACATCAGCTTTGAAATCCGGAGAGGAATAGTGTTGGCCAATAGATGCTACAATGTTCTGCGTAAGTAATTCAAAAACAAGGATACCTCTCGCTAGACCAAAATCACACTCTAGAAGACGCTGATACTACTCGTGTTTGAGAGAAAAATTCTCCTAAAGATCTATGGGCCGGTCTGTGTCAAATGAGCCATGAGTCATGCTGTAAGAATCGATGAGGATGTTCTAGATCAAAAGCCATATAAAAGTGAGCCAACTGATGGTTCACGCAGAAGGGAAAGGCCACGAATTTGATGGAAAGATCAAGTGGAAGACAACATTTCGAAAAATGGTCTTTCAAATTGGAAGAGCTGTGCACAATACTGAAATCTTTTTTAACTCGGTTTATGGAACAAATTTTCTGTCTCAAGCCAGCTTAGTAAGTAATGAAATATTGTGGTACGTAAAACCGCACTGTGTAAATTTATGCCAACAATTTTAAACTTCCTATGGAAAATGAATTTTTGGTATTCGATAATGTTCATATTTCTGATTTATTGCCGAATAATTTTTCGTGTGGGAGTTAAACGATTCCACCTTCGGCTGATCCCACAAACAATATAAAATACAACCATTTAATTGAAATGTTTACTGACAAAGGCATAAAAATATATTAAGTTGCTATAATTTATTTAATGTAAGCCTAGATGTTGCAGCATTTTATTATGTCCACTAACGCCTCTCTTAATGAACAATTATACGGACGGACCGGACCCATTGTAGCTTTTATGGCAATAATTAAGAGCAGTTAATCGCTGTTTGATTTCCGACGGATACTGCCTTTGGCACTGATTTTCCTCCCCCAGGAATGGAGTGAGCTAAGAAGTGGAAGGCATTTGGACATTTGTTGCATACTTGTTGGTTGTTTTGGGGGAATTAGAGCGACTCCTGTTGCGCCAATGCCATCAATGCTAAGGAGACTTTGATGAATATTTAATACACATTAAGCCATCATGTCATAGTTTATGTCTCGGCCTCTCTCTCTCTCTCTCTCATCTGAAGGTCCTGGTGTGCAGCATGTTGATGATGTTTTTTTGTGACGGCTTGTTGCTGTTTTCGTTGGTTTTGTTTAAACAAGAAAATTTCATAATTTTTTCTTGTCTCTTTCATGAATAATAATAATGTTATCGTTAAATTGATGAGCTATTGTTTTTGTTATCAATGTGTTACGAACGAAACATGTTGCCTGATGATATGGTCGTGGTTCTGTGTCCTTGTCCTTCCGAAGCCGCAGTCATCAATCATCGACACTCATCCCCCGGTGCTGACACCATTTATAAATATCACATTTCGGGGTTTTGTCGGTGTCTTGCTATCAGCAGCTGCTGCTGCTTCTGACACGCATCGCCACTTGCTTCCGTTTTCTTAAGATAAAACAAAAAATGTCGTCACATCCACAAACATTACACGTACATACAAACACACTTGCTCACACACAAGAAGTATATGACAAAAACAGTTATTAATATCAAAAAGATATCGCAACTGGTATTTGATATATTGGAATTTATTATCGATGGAATCTTTTTTCATATTAAAATGGTAGGCAAGAAATGGTTTCAAAGGAAATAAATAAAGTGGCATATTTGAGTAATTCTACTTCAATCCACTTTCAGAGAATAGTTGATAAAATAACGTTGACCAATTTTCATAGTTTTCGGTAGGAAATTTTTCTATCCAACCAATGCCGAAAATATAAATTACAGCTAGTTCGGTTGAAAATGACCGAAAATACCTTAAAAAGGAGACTAATATTCATAATTTCGATTAAATAATGGGCCCAGACTCAAATTGGGGTATCGTTATAAGGAGGCTAAACGGCAGCGATGTAGCCCATTATCGATCCTGCAGTCAATGGACAATTCTTTGCAAAATTTTGGCAAAATGATACGCAACGAACAAAATATATAAGGATCCCCAAAATTGGTACCGGAAAACGATTTAAGAAAAAGACACTATGATTTGTTTAGATTTACACTCAAAAATAAAGCTATTCTAACAACATATTAAAACTTGAGTGCCTGGGATTTACTAACAGAAGTCTCAACTGGATTTCTTCATACCTAAAAGATAGGACACAAAATGTAAAATTTAATAATACCATATCGAGAAGTATTGCAGTTTCCTCTGGAGTGCCACAAGGCAGCCATCTAGGTCCTCTTCTATTTTCTTTATTCATAAATAACCTACCTCAAGCAATAATGTTTTCATATATCCTGATGTATGCCGAAGCTGTGAAATTATTTCTCAGTTTTTCAGACATCTCGAGTAATGACTTGTTACAACATGATTTGAATTCGTTTACGAATTGGCGTAATATTAACCTTATGGAGATAAATTACTCGAAATGCAAACTCATGAGATTTACAAGAAAGAGGTTAATTGATACTGATTACACACTTAACGACTACTCTCTGGAAAAAGTTAATGAGTTTGTGGATCTAGGAGTTCTTTTGGATCGTAAACTGAATTTTAATTCTCACATTTCAATAACAATTAAACGGTGGAGCAAAGAGTTTATGGATCCTTATGTCACAAAAAATGTATACACAACGCTTGTTCGCCCTATACTGGAATACTCTTCAATCATATGGGATCCTATATATAGTACATACAGTGATCGCATCGAGTCTGTTCAAAAGCAATTTCTTCTTTTCTGTTTACGGAACTTAAACTTTTCGATTCATAATCTTCCATCACATACAGATAGACTTTCCCTCGTCAAGCTGTCAACTTTAAAAAGCCGAAGGAAAATGTTGAATGTATCATTTCTTATTGATGTAATAATGGGTGACGTTAATGCTGGATTTTTAATCAACAATATTTGCTTAAATAATCCCCAAAGAGCTACCCGCAATTATGTACCACTATCTATTCAATTTTCTTAATGAATTATTCAAATGCAGATCCCCTAACAAGAATGTCTAAAGATTTTAATGAATTATGTAATCTTATTGATTTTTCTATGAATTGTGAAAATTGAAAAGTAAAATTGTAATATATTTAAATTCATGATATTAAGTACAACACTTTGTATTATATAGTCTGTAAGGAAAACGTCCATAGACTAATAAATAATGTAAAAAAAATCCGCTAAATTACACGTGTCAAAATGCAATGAATTTGTTTCAATTATCCGAGTTTTTCAATAATGCGAAGTCCGGATAATTGCTTTTTATTTTATTTAACCAAAGTTTGAAGTTCAATTAATCGGCTATTGAAGTACAGGGAATAAATTCAGCTTTTATGAAACATTTAGAAACAGAGGAGAAATGTGTGAAAATTTTAGTTAATGGTTCATGGAAATAAGGTTGAAAATAATGCACAAGTATTCGAGAGAAATATAAGCTGGAACCTTAATGAACATCCTTGATTCTTAATATCGTATCGTATTGGCTTTCATTCCCATATGGAGTTGTGCACCCCCGGAATCATGTTACAGTGCGCAATTTATTATCGGATATAATACAATCATAACAACGTCTTTATAAATGCATAAAATAATATAGTCATCCTCGACTTTGGTCCAGGAGAATAAAAGATTCACTTCATTAGATGAGCGGATTGCTATAATCCGTATAAAAGCGAAGTTCTTCTACACCAGTCTTATTTGCGCCCATGCTCAACAAGGACGAACAGACCAACGAAATATTTTACGAGAGCCTAGAAACAGCATATGATCGCTGCCACTCGAGATGTACAGGAGTCAGAACGAAGTCCGGAAATTTTACCAACGAATAAAACACCAAACCCAAGGCTTTGGTGCACGCACATCCACCTGTAGAGACCGGTAGTATCAACTAGTGACGCCGAAGAAGATACCCCAGAACCAATTAGAGATGACGGTATAGATTGTATACTACCTAGCCAAGATGAGGCCAAAGTACCAATTAATCGGATGAAGAACAATAAAACAGCATGTGTCAATGGATTACCAGCTACTATTCAAGACCGATGGTCTGACGCTAATCAGGAGCATGCGCCAACAATGATTAATACAAGGTGGCTAGAGGAATACATTCTCAATGACTGGAACCTCAGCATCCTGTGTCCCGTGCACAAATAATGGACAGGACAAGATATTCGTTGACCATAAAGCCGCATTCGACAGCACAAATCGCTCAGAGTTGTTTGGGTTCGGTATTCCTGCGAAATTAATACCGCTATGCAGGATAGCCTTAACTGACACAAAGTCAAATGGGTCAAACATTACGAGCGGTAACAGCCACCTTTGAACAAATTGAGAAAGAGTCTGCCAAAGATGGCTACTAGACTCGGACCAATTGTGTAACTTGAAAACTACAGCATCGAGGTAGTGAATGATATTATATTCCTCGATACCGCCATAAGCAAAACTAAAAACCTCAGCTTTACTATGGTTTGAGTAAGCAATTCAAAAACAAGGCCACAATGCGTATTCCGTTTTAACTAATTTATGACACGGCACATTTTTTTCTTCAAATGCGGTTGTTTGTCGGTGTCAAAATGTAATTGTGTCTGCCCTTTGTTTTTCTAGGACGTACTAACCAAATCAGTAATAACTAAAAATCAGATCGAAGGCTTTTCAATCGATATCTATTTGGCCGTGGTTGGAAGAAACTTGTAATTTCTTTTTATGTAAAATACTGTCTATAAGTTTCAAAATTGGTACTCTATATCCCGATACCCCTTATATCAATATTACTGAAATGGTATAATCCATTGTTTGCCGATATCTACTCTTAATCCATTTATACTTGACTGCAGCAATACCATTCATTAATTAAGAATTTAATTTCAATGGGAGTTTGTTATCCACACCCACACATTTG
This sequence comes from Musca vetustissima, assembly GCF_032173495.1. Classification (NCBI taxonomy): domain Eukaryota; kingdom Metazoa; phylum Arthropoda; class Insecta; order Diptera; family Muscidae; genus Musca; species Musca vetustissima. The sequence continues at coordinate 34,044 of NW_026884652.1, forward strand.
CCTTTATTTTCGTGCAGGAAAGAAATTCAATTAAACGCCTATAAATAATAAATTAAATAGGCAATGCGTAAAATGATTCCTTGCACAGCAGTACAAAGTTTACTTTGCAAACAGCAGTGGCGGCAGTATATTAGCTCGCATAGACACAGATGAAATCAATTCAAGATTTTAAATGGAAACTCTCACGCACCCACTCACTCACTTGGATATTCACATATATTTCTTAATCACTTTATTTTTGCCTCTCTATTCGCAGAACACTTTCGCTCAGAAAAAAAAAACAAATCGTGATGTGTTTAATTTAGGATTTATGCGTTGCGGCACAAGTTTAACACAGGCAATGTTGAGCGTGTTAAATGACTTGAGCCTTTGGGACTACAAATTTCCAGAGACCAACAACGAATGAACGAACGAACGAACGGGTGAACAAGTGGGAGGTAGAACGATGTAAAAGCCCATAAAATTTAATGGCATCTGTTTGTCTAAGGCATCGTTTGCAAATGAACTAAGAAATCCCAGGAAAAAAAGCGAACAATAATACAAATATAGATGTGTGCCAGCGTCTGTGCAAGTAAACACTCCACAAATCCGAACAACAAACATTCATAATGGGACGACGACGACAACAACAACAACAGCAACAATAAAAAGTTGCTTGCTATGCACGCATACACATGGAATGAGTGGGGCGGGCTAAGGATGAGCCATAAAAAGCGCGGAGTTTTCTACAATGTAACTGCCGTTCGAGCAGACTGACTGTCAGCCATTACGCCAGTCAGTCTTTCGCCAGACAACACGTTCGCATTCGCATGTAAAATTACCCTTCTGAATGAACGATAGAAAGTGGCGCTGGCTGAATTTACAATGTGTTTGTGTTCGTGTTCGTATTTGTGACGACGTTATAGTGTTGGTAATTCCATTTTATTTCACTCCTTGCTTCGTTTGCACTGCCATATCCTTAAAAACGCATTCGCTTTGTTCTGATGCCTCAGTCGTTGTTGTTGTTGCTGTTGTTTTGGCTGCTCCAATTTGGGGTTTTTGTAACAAATTGTGTCACTGTTTTGAGGTTTTATTGTGTGGTATACCCTACAGTATGTGTTGTGGAGTAGTCTAATTTGGAGGGGTGGTGAGGAGGTATATATTTGATATAATATGGTGAGAAAATTATTACATGTTGCGAAAATGACTATTTTTTTTTCAGAGATATCCAAAATTAAATATTTTACATCAACGTTCTTTCGTTAATTGGTCCATATAGATCAGCAATTTAATTTTGCCCTACACAACTATGTTGTCCGGGTATTAAGTACACTGATCGTCATATGTAGAATAGCTGAGTCGATCTAGACAATTATAGTTTGAAAACGCGATACAGGCCATAGTTATGAACCAATCGTCATTAAAATTAGGATATAGAACGGGCTTTAGACCAAAGAAGTCCGCTATTGTTTTTGGTAATGACCGGTTAATATTTAAGGGATTAAATGAACCAAAAACTTTATGTTTGTCTTTTTTTATGGTGCTTTAAGCCTGGGGCGAATTATACACCTGTAGCTTAGACACTTGAGGTGCTACTACTCCTCTCGATGAGAAACAATTTCCAGTAGCCTAACACGAAACACAGCAATGCAGGCCATTTCCACATATATTTGTGGAGGACGGAACCAGAACAGACAGTGCTACCAAACAATCATGGTGGACCTTGACCTATGAAGGGCTCGAGAACATCGAGAAGACCTAGCTCCGACCGTGTCTGAAGCAACTATATGTGTGGACACCTGTCATATGTGGAATTCAAAAACAGGAAGTTGGTTGGTGTACGCCAAGGTGCAAGGGAACTGTTCAAATTGAATGTGTAAGTAATAAATACACTGTGGAAAAAGGGTAATCGCAATCGACTTTATAAAAGTCTATCCCATCTTCATGGTGTACGGTTGAAAACTTCACACAATAGCTACACGGACTTATTCACAATCCTTCCTCAATGAAACTGTCCGAAGTCATATCTAAAGGGGTTATTCAGTAGTGGGTTTCACATGAACTTAAATAGTTTTTCTTTGAAAAAATCTACTTCCTATTTGAATGATCGATGTTCTATGTTCATTTATACAGACCCAAGTTTAGTTTATTTACATTTTTCATGATGGTTATGGGTTTCCTGTACACACATACTAAATATATTTACATGTTTGTGCATTCTTTATTCTGACAAAAATATTGGGTTTCTTGTAGTTCTTTTGCAGCTTTAGAAATTCATTGTATAGTTGTAGAAATCATTAATTTCTCAAACCCCTTTCCCTTTCTGTAGAGGACAAAACACAGTCGATAAATACAGTCTCAACATAACCTCCTTTTCCCAGTTGTTTTTCATCTGTGTGTGTGTGTGTCTGTTGGTTGCTTGATTTAGGTGTTGTGTTATTGTCCTTGTTATTTGCTTTTGATGCAAAGTGAATTTATTTATTTTTCCATTCTTCTTCCTCGGCTTTTTTATTTTATTTTTGTATTTCAGCATCATTGTGTGCGATTGTGTCTGTCCTTTTTGCCGCTTAATGGAATGCAGCTGCTATTGTTGGAGGAGGACAAAAGGGCTTTTAAATTTCATTATTCAGCTAGTGGTTGTTGGTTTTGTTGTGTTCATTTTTTTCATTGGAACCTCACACAAAAAACTGGCAGATACTTTCTTATTGGGGCTAAGGTTGGCCTTTGGAATTGTAGATTTTGCGCGTCGCGCTTTTTTTAAATGCAACAACAATTAGAATTTCATTACATAAAATTGTTGAGTGAATTGTTTTTGTTGTTGTATTTGAATTGTATACCTTGTTGTAAAGTTATTTGTCGTTGTTGTCGTCACATTGACAAACATTTGTTTCCGTCTGGCATTTTGTTGTTGTGGAAGCGGTTAATGTTTTTTTGCTCAACTTTTCCGCGGGGAAATGGAAAAACAAAAAATTAAATTATTTGTTCGTATTTGAATTTTTACTCAACAGTTAGATTTGGATGTATTAACGAGGTTTTTGAAAAGCAAAGTAAAAAATCCGACATAAATTCTGAAATTAAGTGCGAAAAGAAAGTCGTTAGAATACTTTAAATCTACCACCTACAGCTGTAATAACGATATAGAATTCAATATTTAAGATAGAACTATACAAATTGCTACTAATCCTAGGATTTTTATACCATCCAATAAAAGGTTTGGTATTGAAAATTTGATTTATCGGTCCGGTTGGTGTAGCCTCATATAACTGAATAGACAGCCCCCCCCCCCACACGATTTATTATTTTTAAAATTTTAAATGGGCTGATAAATGAATACCAATGCTCGTTAAGGTTTGTAACTTTGCATATATATTTAAAGATTTTAGGAAGAAAAATAATTTACGAAAAAATTTTGTTCTTGTTTTGTTGTTGTTTATAGTTATCAAATGGCGGGCATGATAACCCCTCACTGAAACATCGGAATCCGAAAATTCCAACGGTGTTAGAAATCGTACATGTCTGGCTCTCGTATGAAATAGGATTATTAACTTCGCAACAATTATGGCGGAACTTTAAACATTTTTTATTGGGAAATCGCCTGACCACAAACTAAGTTAAAAAATAATGAAGATCTTCACCGATTGGCTTTATCCTAGTTCATACGAGAGCTATACACTCCCAGAGAAACGTGTCAAAATTTGGAACCGATTGATTATTAGTTTTTGAGTTACCGCGCTCGCCATTCGTAAAATACTGTTTCGAGAAAAATGCGTTTAAAGTTTGAGAATCACTCTTGCCGCACTTGATGTCAAATTCCTAGCAAAAAGAATAAATATCTGTTTTCTTTCTGGTATTGCACTATGGGCCAGAGATCCCATTTATTGGCCATAATTAGACCAGTGGGTTTATGAAAAAATAAATATCACATAAATGGGTTTAGGGGACGCTGATTACGATTCTGTAAGAAAAACTTAAAAATTTAATAGGTTGGATCGAAAACGGTGGTCAATTTATTTAAAAGTTGAATTAATCAAATTATTTTTTTGTGGAGCTATGGTCACTAATTACAAATGTGAAATCAAATTAAATGAATCCAAAATGATGGATCAAAAAGAAAAGAAAAACATTTAATAGCTTGAAATCTTATTTTTATGAATTATTTTCTTAAAACTATGGCATACCTTAATTAAATTTAAATTTTAGCCAATTTTGTTGACAAAAGTGTCCAAAATCGCCAAGCTACCAAATAATGGGGGTCCGTTTATGTAGGATCTGCCCCGAAACTTATGTCAATATTGATCATTTTTGGTGCGAAGATTTCGCACCCAAAGATAATTTTAAATACTAAATTACAGTAAAATTGGTTGAAAAACGCGTACAAAACGTACAAAATACCTACATTTTAGGTTAGAATGATATGTTAGCAAAAGTAAATTTTATTTTTTATTTCATTAAATTCTTAAAGTAAATTTTCAATTTTTTATATTATCGACACTAACTTTATGAAAAACTTAAAAAAAATCTGGACAGAGAACATATCAAGGCGTCGATTGGTAATATAACCATTAAAAATACCCATAACTGGAAAACAGGTTCAAATTCAAAAACGATATTCAATAATGAGATTTAGAGAATCTTATCAGTTTAGACAAGAAAATCCGGACATTAAAGTTGGAAAGTCCAAGTTTTCAAAAAACATTTGCATTGTTGGTGAAATTCCACATGATGTTTGTCTATGCGTATATCACTCAAATTTCAATTTTAAAGTAACACTGAAGTATAAACATGAATTTATGGATAAAAATAAATAATTTTTATTTCGAAGAAATCATCTGCATTTACTGGTTTTACATATTAAACATCTAGATTGAGACTGTGTCACACCCGTTACTTATTAATATATTTATATCAAACTAAATAACAATGGAAATGATTTGGAATAAAGTTTATAACAAACAGTATACTATCCATAATCCATGAAAAAATATTTTGTTAACGGACCATACAAAAAGTTTACAGTATGCAATACACAAAGCTGCTGTTCAAGATTTAACGAAAACTTAAGGTCACACCCGTTACGTTGATATTCGAACCATATCTTTTTTACTTAAAATATTATTAAATTTCCTTTTATGTCCGTTTGTAACAACTAAATATATCTACTTAAATCTTCTTTGGGGATTGATATTATAAATTAAATATCCCAATATAATGAAGATAGTCAGTAACAATGACACACCCGTTCCGTTGGAATCACCCATATGCGATATTCAAATTATCGAATATTTTCACTTCCACCAGTGACTTCTGTTTAATTGGCCTCCATTTCACGTTAATATTTTGACGATGTCAATGTTATATAGCATTTGTCATAAAAATATGAAATTTTAATTTTGACCTCAGTAAAGCTCAATGTCACCAGATTTCAAATATATAACGTTTTACGTTTTATCGTTTTGCAAAACAAAAAAAATGGATTTCAGGCCCATATTGTATTTCTTTTACATAATGGTAGCCTAACTTTTTGGTATTTTGGGTATTTCAAAATATCACCAATATAGCAGTCAATAGCCGTAGTCTCCATATAGAGCTCCCATCATATTTTAGGTATTTTTATGGTCGTATGCAAATTTTCTTACCGAAGTGATTGTATTTTAACATTCCGGGTTCTTGTTGGCAAATAATTTACAATATGGCTTCAATTTTGACATAACATTCATATGAGGGTCACACCAGCTTTAGATATTTTCATTCTTCAACTTTTGATTCAGGATTTAAAAAGTACATCTATTAAATGAAAAAGAAGTTGTCGGACATTTTAATATGCCTGAATATTTAGTGGGTCTTCGGATTCAAATATAATCCAAATACACAACATTTGTAACAACACCAACGAATAGGTGAATGTTAATGAGCAAGACGATATGGAAAAAAAACATTTTTCATCTTTAACCTTTGAACAACATATTAGAACTGCCCGAAAAAGTGGAAACTTATTTGTTTGAACTTCTGCAAAAACTTGATTTGTAGATATATTGCTATATCGTTTCATCCGACAACTATTTACCAAAAGCCATAAATCTCAAATTGTTATGCTTACTGTGTAAACAGTATTATACCGGTAACATACACACACACAGTGATACATGTAAGACGTGTAGGTGTGTAATGCATATGGGAGAGTTTCACAACACACATATACACAAAATGAATGTTAAGACAAACAAATTTGATGAAGGATATAATGGCACACGTGTAAAAATATTCGTACAAACATTGCACACATACTCGAACACTCATATATGTATAAAGTGTGTTATATTTTTGATGCTTATGTACTCAAGGGGAAAAAGTTATTATTTATATTTACTGAATTTGTCACATAATGTTATGATAATACGAGAACATTGGACAATGTTACAAATAGCAAAACAATGTTTTCTCTCCACTGGCAAATGATTATGAAGAATAAAGAACATTTAAATGTTTCGCAGCATTCTATGCCTAAAGCATAAATGTAATGAGTGTGAATTTGTAGAATACAAGATGGTTTCATGGAACACGAGATCGACTAAATGGAATTGGTTATTTTGAAATGGATTTTTTTCCAGTTTCATTGCATATACCAAATCGACGTTAAGCCTTCACCTTTTATTGCACACGTTTGAAATATCCTCATACCTTAAGCTATTTCTGTTCTATTTTTTATCTCTTCTTGAATATATGTATAGAACAACTAACGTAGGTGGAATCTGCAAGAACTTTTTTTTTCAACTTGATTTAACACATCAAAAACTTTTCTTAAAAAGGCAAAGAAGAAAAATTTAATTTCCTTTTGAATAGTAAATGATCTACCTACATGCCGCCTATTACCAATATTAAAGTAGCCAAAAAGAATAGTTTCTTAAAAAAAATACAGATTTATCATTCTCAGAAAAAATAGATGTGAGACTTTAAAAATTCGGATGCTGCGCACAAAAGCGGTTTTAAATCTTGTTCTTCAAATATAAATTAAATGAATTCCTGTTTGTTGTAATTCGCGAATTTCTTTTCTTGTCGAGTCATATGGAAATACGGTATAATTGTCGCAAAAAACAAATAGAAGCATCAAGATATCTGAAAATAAAATAAATTAAAATTTTGCCTTAATCTTCTAAAATATACTACGGTTTCTTCTGCTTCTTTTCTTTTAGATGATTGTTAAATATCGTTAGATTCATCTAATAAGAGTTTCGACGTAAAAATTACTAAATATATTGCACTTACAATGCATAAAAATTATCAATATTGAAAAGCAAGCAATTCGTGTATTCGTAGAAATCAGTTGTTGCGCATGCGGTTTTCGTATAAACCGAATAAATCTCTTCCAATAATTATGCATTTTTCGATGTTTCATTTAGCGCTCCAAGTGTGCCGCTCGATGCACTTTACTATACAAAAACCATACAAATGACGCAACGTGCATACTATTTTTATGCGCATCAGATTTCAGTAATCTCCAATAAAATGCTCAAACGTACATCTATTTTAAAATAATTGGTTAAGAACCGCGGATGTACCACCACAATCAATTTTGGATAAAATAGGCATATTATTCGCGTATCGATGTTTTTTGACATATTTTCACACAGATTCGCGAATATGATAATACAACATAAATGTAGGTAAAATCAATTCGAAGAAAAACGCGATTATATACGCGAATTAGTCAAAATAAGTTTTTGCAATTTTTCCTACTTTCAAGGTACCTCTATCCGCCGTTTTATTGGGCGGAATTGAACATGGCTGAGCTCATTAGATTCGGCCCGTAAAAAAAACTAAAATCACGCGGGGTTCAACGGCATTTAGACTCAAAAAATAGGTTTTTTTTATAAAAATTTACGCACCAAATTTTCGTTTTTGGAATCCAATTGGAAATAAGCTACGGTGAGCACAATCATGAGATATACACGAAACGAAGCAAAATCACTATAATCAGTTAAGTTCATTATCTGGCTGCGCGTCCTGATTATAAGAAAACTTCAAAAAACACCGAAAATCCGGCTTCAAAATGTCAGCATCCATTTTGGGTGGATGCAGTGATTATATCGAAAAATCATACATTAGAACCATATTGTCCATGGGGTACTCTGCAACATAGTCACTGATCACATGTGCGTGCGTTGTGTAGTTTAGCCACAAATCGGGAAGGCTTCGTTGGCTTCAACACATCTTCAACAATTATTTACATTACCTTCCACACAACTTATTATTTATTACCAATATTTTAACATTTTGACAAGAACACTTCATTTTATAGAAATGAATTTAAACAACATGCAATATGTTCATATTTCCGAGTTATAAGTTTGCAAACCTCAGTTTCAAGGAATTTAAATGATTTTTGTAATTTCCCATATACTGAATATCATTGGAGTACACAAACTTATAAATGGGAGCTCTAATTAAATAGGGGCAGTTTAAACCTACCATTCTTGACATAATATGGTCATATGTGTTCTTCAATGAATTCGAAGCAAATAATGCCTTTATGAGGTCTGATCAAAAATAACCCTCAAGGTCTGATCCTGATTTTATCCGCTTCAAAATTATTTCCATCAGATATACACTTACGTCAGCGTTTTATTCAATCCTTAAAATCCTCGACCGTCTTTGACGATTTCCAACAGATCCTGAGACATGTCCATGCGGGGTTGTTCTTCCTTCAAATGCCAAGAACATCCGTAGAAATTTCTTTCTTATAAACGTTCAGGACCTGTCATGCTAATATATGGTATGAAGATGTGACGCCTACTGAGAACCGAATTACCAATAGAATAACGGGCGTTCCATTATATAGAGGTCATCCTAAAATGTGGGCTATAATTAATTTTTGCTAGTAAAATTTGCTATATAATGAAAACTAACAAGTAAAAGCGTCGTTAAGATCGGCACGCCGAACTTTTTAGACATTCCACCACGTGATGTGCATACAAAATTCGATTGGAATTTTTATTTGGGGACTATGTTATGGCATTGTGTGTAGTGCCGAATACCAAAAAAGGGGTGGAATTTTTATGTGGAAATTATATCCTCCAATGGGGAAATCAAGCAATGTCAAGAATCCAAAATATCAAATTACAACCATTTCTGTTGAAAAACGTGCCCAAACTCCCCAAAGTACCCCAAGGTAGCCGATCTTCGAACTTTAAAATATTGCGAGCTCTAACGCGATTTCAAAATAAATCGACAACGTATTTTATTCTGATCCAAATAGGATATACTTTTGGGATCTCCGTTAAATATTTCGAGGTGTTGCAAACGGTATGACAAACATGTGCAAGAACATGGGCATGTTCTTTGTGAACATTGATGCGTATACGTTGTGATATAATTAATACGCTCTGATGGTTATCTGTACTTCTTCAATGACATTTACTTAATTCCAAAGGAATCGTATTATATGTATTTTATATATTTTAGTATTGCACAAATTTATATTAATCTAAAATTTGTGTACAGCCGGCTAGAGATAGCTACAACCTTGCTAACAAATTGCGGATTCTTAACTCTATGTTTAACAGTAGCTAAGAACTCATTAATTTCCTTAAAAATGTCGAAAAAACTCAAATTTTTTTTGGTTAGTATGCAACTCTCAGTATAATTTCACCACGGTATGCATGTTCGGCAAGTTTATGCATCAAAAATTCCGCATTCCACAATTTCCACTAATTAATCTCCTCTATCTATGTGACTGCATAGTTTCACATACTGGTAGTTGGTGCGGCATTCTGTATCTGCGGCTGTTGTTGTAGTTGTTTTTTCAAATATTTTGCCGACATTTGTGTGCAACAATTCGTTGGGGTTTGTTTTTCAGCAACGAGTATCTGAGTTCATTAAATTCTTGCCACCTGCCACAAACTATTCCAACTTTACTACAATGTGGCCTCGAACGGAAGTCTGTGTATGTGGGTGTTTGTGTGCTTGTGCGAGTGCCTGTAGTGGTTTTAGTAAGCAAACTAAAGGAATGTTAATGTTAAGCACGTTCCCAGGCAACAGCTACGCTTCACACCTGCTCATCCATTAAACAGAAAAATGAGTATCTTGGCTTTAATGCAAAAACCTCCCAAGATTATTTCTGATAATGAATATCAAGGAGCACCGGCATAAGTGAAGACATTCTAGGTATTACATTATTTACAAGGAATTTTTAACTAAAGGATCCTGCGGTTTTTCTTACTAAAATTACTTTTTTATGTGTTAGGAAATCCTACAAAAATTGAATTGCCGTTGAAGGTGAAGGGTTTACATATTTGTTGGTGAAAGCCAAAGTGTGTTGTAATCAAATTCTCATGGAACAGTTATTGTGGTTGCAAATGATTGAAGAAGAAGAGGAACAAATTGCTAAAATAACCCAAATAAACAGTTGTTTTGAGGATTTTTTCAAAGAATTATATTTTCCCTTTGCCAATTTTCAGTTCCATTTTAAAGTAAACGTACATTTATCCACACAAAAGTAGCCATCAAAACCCGTAGAAGTCGCATTGCATTCATTTTTGGAAAAACTTAATATGAAGATAAATTTGTCATTCAGTTTACTGCAATTTCCAGTCATATAACACACCAATTTTTGGTATTTTGAAGGTTGAAATAATATGTTTCCCATATGACATTCCGGACTATTTTTTTTTCTTTTTTGGCACAAAATTTCTTGAAATATGCTAGAGTTATGTATAAATCAGAACAGATTTGAATAAAAACTTAAATCCTGAAATTCAATTTGGTACGCTCTGCAAAAGAAACTGTAAAATCTGTAGCGCAATATTTACAAAAAATCTGAAGAATACCAAAGGAAAGCCAAGGAGGTTGGTAATTTCTACGAGTCGCCCTGAAGGTCCTATGTTATCTAGTTCTACAAAAATGTGCAGAGGGGTCGGAGAACATCTAAATTAAATACCTACAAAAATAAATTTAAATTTAGTGAAACAATAAAATCCCAGGTATTGAGGCCATAACTGAGGAAGTGATGGATTCTGCGGCTAGAAATAGTGAGTTGGTTTCAGAGTCAATATTTGATTTCTGTTTTTCAGTCATTAGCAATCAACAAATACGAACAACTACGAATTATTACAATAACTATGGCATTTATTCCTTTTGCTGTAACAAACACAATGTGGATATAATTTTTTTATAGATCATATTAATAATTCCTGCATTTCTTTGAGTCAAATGACTGCATACTTTTTTGAGAAAATGTTATTATATTGATGGCAGTACATTGCCTTGCATATTCTTTTAATCAATCCATCACTCCATCTTGCTTATTCCGTATATTATTCAATAAATCAGTGATTCAAATATTTTTTTTTTTAGTTTTTCGTCCAACAGTTTTCAGTTTTCTTTATATAGATGCACAGTTTTATGAAACCACAACTACATGCATATGACATTGCTTACAAATATATATTATCACAAAATATGCCACTTGAGTGATTATTGAAACAATCTGGTCAGAATTATTACATGGTCCATTAAATATATTGCAGAATGGGAGATGCCTCTGCTAAAAATAAACGCAACACATAACTAAATACAAATATTATTTCGTTTTTGGGCCGCAATTGTTGATGTTCTGTAAGATTCGTTGGCTTATTATCATGGTGAAATATTAAATTGTATACTATGTATGTATGTGTGTGCCTGTTCGAATGTTTGTTATAGCTAAATGTTATTGTCATATTTGATGGACATTGTTTGACTGTTTGCTTGCTCTTTAGGAATAGTATTGCAAACTTTTTCATCCTGTCGAACATTACAAAATGATTTTACATCACACACTCACAACTACATATTTACACTTACTTAGAAAGGAAAAGAAAAAACATCAAAATAACATGAAGCATATCTAGAAGCCTGGTCCATTCATATCTGCCCTACAGATTATTACTTTTTATATTTTTCTGTTATTTTTGCTTACTTTTTCTTCAGTTAAACGTCAGGTTGATGGTGAATTATCCTCTTGTCTTTATGTCACTCTCACGTTGAATTATTCTCTCAGCTACGCTCAGCAATGATAGTATTATTATTGCTGTTGTTGTTCTTGTTGTTACTGCTGTTTTTATTCGTTTCTTATGTTTCCGTTTAAAACACTACTAATACGCTGTCATTTCTTATGTAACTACGAACTACGAGCACTACAATCAAGAATTGCAAATCTTTTTTTCTTTCGTTTTTGCTTTGTGGATGGGTGGGTGCTGGGGTGAGGAGAAGTCCTATTATTTATTTATTTTTTCACTGGGGGTTTTCATGTGGTTCTTGTTGTTGTTTTCTCGGTTATTGTTTTGTATAAAGAAATGGCCATAATAAAGGAGTTCGTTCGGATTGCTTAATGTTCGTTGAATGAAATGTGCGTTTCTTTCTCGCTTTTTGGTATTCTTCTTCAACTTTGTTTGTTGGCGTTTTCTTTTGGAGCTCTGTTAATTTTGAAGTGTTTTTCCAACTGGGTGTGTGTTGTCGTTGAAGGAGGGAATTTTTAAAAGTAATTTTGCTATTTCTGGTTTCAAAATTAAAAACTCTTTGCAGTATTTTTAAATTCTTTAATAATTTTACACACGCGATAAACGTAAAATGATGCCGGCCAATCGAGTTCAACCCAAAATTATAAGTTTTAAAACACAACAACAAAAAAATAAAATTATTTGTTTTTTTTTTCTAAACCTTTCAACGGGTTGCTTTGCCTTTGTTTGGGTGTTCTATGCTCTTAAGGTCCAAAACTGTTTTCCGTAATTTCCAAATGCCCGGGATGCTGTCGCGACGATGGACCATTTTTAACTGGGTTCTTTTGAAATTCTTAGGCACGGTTCATCTGCCACAAATGTAACTGAGAATGGATGTTGGCAGTTTCGAACATTAAATATATGCGAGAAATCAAGAGAGGGAGAAAAAACTGTGCTGAAACAGAAAAATTAAAAGAAAGTAAGTGATGCACCCTACCCTAGTTCTTGACGAATATTACGTAGAACAAAATATGTAGAGTCGGATATTTATGTTGAAAAATAATAAAAATCAATGAGGATGACTCAAAAAATTCTAAATAAATTTTGCAATGACGACTACGAAATTGAGTAAAGTATGACGTGGCGTAGGGGATGATAGATACCAAGCAACGGCTCTGATTAGCTTTAACATGGCGAAGCCCAGGCTTATCTTGGTCCCTCTTTCATCTCAATTGTGGACACTGACCTCCCCGCGGTGCCACCTGGGGAGCTATTCTCATCACCCGATGAAATAGTGAGCTAATATGTGCCGCGAGTTCACCCATAAGAACTATAAAAAAATGGGTTGAGGCGTCGGGTTAGTTGCCCACTCTCGGAAAACCCAACCTACTATGAAAAAGCAAAGAAAAAGAAAACCAAACCCCCCTAATGTTGACGACCCCCGCAAACGTATAAAGGACCACGATCTGCGAATCTGCACTTGGAATGTGCGCACGCTATACAGAACAGGGGCAGTGTTCGCTTTGGCAGATATACTCAAGAAGTACAAAGCCGATATTATTGCCTTACAGGAAATGCGATGGAAAGGGAGAGGCGTAAGTAAATCAGACGATTACGCCCTGTATTATAGCTGCCATGAAACGAGACATGAATTTGGCTGCGGATTTATGGTTAACAGGAGAATAAAAGACCTTGTCTCCAGATTCACTCCAGTAGATGAGCGAATTGCTATAATCCGTATAAAAGCGAAGTTCTTTTACATCAGTCTAATTTGCGCCCATGCTCCGACCGAAGATAAAGATGAACAGACCAAAGATATATTTTATGAGCGCCTAGAAACAGCATATGACCGTTGCCCTGGCCATGACATTAAAATTCTGCTAGGAGATTTTAATGCAAAAATCGGAAGGGAAAATATCTTTGGCCCCACCGTCGGAAAATTCAGCCTTCATGAAGAAACATCCGACAACGGCATGAGGTTGATTGACTTCGCGGCAGCAAAAAACATGGTAGTTAGCAGCACCAGATTCAAGCATCTCGATATACACAAGGCCACCTGGATTTCTCCTGATCAAGTAACGAGAAATCAAATTGATCATGTTGTGATAGACGGAAGGCATGCATCCAGTGTTTTAGACGTCCGATCGATCCGAGGAGCGAATATCGATTCGGACCATTACCTTGTGGCAGCCAAGGTACGCACCCGTCTAAATGTTGCAGCAAAGGTGCGATCTAATACAACACGGAAACTCGACGTCGAAAAGCTGCAAACACAACAGGTAGCCGAGGCCTACTCCGCTCAACTTACCCATCTGCTTGAAGAAAGCACTTCTTGTCCCGATAATAGTATAGAAGCACAATGGCAAAGAATTGCCCACTCCCTACAAACTGCAGCAAAAAGAACAATTGGGTACCAAAAACCACCACCAAGAAACCCATGGTACGACCAGGAGTGTCGTATTGCTACTGATGTGAAAAACGCAGCGTATAGGGCAACCCTGCAGACAGTAGCAACACGTAACGTGATGGAGAATTATCGGGAGAAAAGGAGAGAGGAGAAACGTGTTTTCAGAAAAAAGAAGAAAGAACAAGAAAAACGTGAGCGTGAGCAAATCGAGATGTACAGGAGTCAGAATGAAGTCCGGAAATTTTACCAACGAGTAAAACACCAAACCGAAGGCTTTGGTGCAGGCACATCCTCCTGTAGAGATGAAGAAGGAAACCTGGTGACAGATACAGACAGCGTGTTGAGGATCTGGAAGGAGCATTTCGAAAAGCTGCTAGTATCAAATAGTGGCGATGAAGAAGATACCCCAGAGCCAATAGGAGATGATGGTATAGAGTGTATACCACCTAGCCAAGATGAGGTCATAAAAGCAATTAATCGGCTCAAGAACAACAAAGCAGCAGGAGCCGATGGGTTACCAGCCGAACTATTCAAGACTGGTGGCCAGATGCTGGGCACCAGCTGATTAACACAATTTGGCTAGATGAATGCATGCCCAATGATTGGAACCTCAGCATCCTGTGTCCCGTGCACAAAAAAGGAGACAAGACGATATGTGCCAACTATAGAGGAATAAGTCTCCTTCCATCGCATATAAAGTGCTATCAAGTGTGCTGTGTGAACGATTGAAGCCAATGGTCAATGACATCATCGGACCATACCAATGCGGCTTCAGACCTGGCAAATCGACCATAGACCAGATTTTCACTCTGCGCCAAATCCTGGAAAAGACCCACGAAAAACACATCGACACATATCACCTATTTGTCGACTATAAAGCCGCATTCGACAGCCCTATCCGTTCAGAGGTGTTTAAAGCCATGTCTGCGTTCGGCATTCCTGCAAAATTAATACGGCTATGCAGGATAACATTAAGTGGCACAAGGTCAGCCGTTAAAGTAGGAAAGGACCTATCGGAGCCCTTCACTACCGAACGAGGATTCAGACAAGGTGACAGTTTGTCGTGTGATCTTTTTAACATCCTACTAGAAAAGGTCATACGAAATGCAAAGGTGAACAGAAATGGCACTCTGTACACCAAACAACACCAGTTACTCGCCTACGCCGATGACATCGATATAATGGGTCGAACATTGCGAGCGGTAACAGCCGCCTTTGAACAAATTGAAAAGGAGTCTGCCAAAGTGGGTCTGGCAGTAAACGGCGAGAAGACCAAGCTGATGGTATCAACGCGCAAGACGTCCAGTAGACTCGGACCAACTGTGGAACTTGAGAACTACAGCTTCGAGGTAGTTAAAGACTTTATATACCTTGGTACCGCCATAAATAAAACGAATGATATCAGTTTTGAAATTCGGAGAAGGATTGTGATGGCCAACAGATGCTACTATGGTCTAAGTAAGCAGTTTAGAAACAAGGCCACCTCTCGCCAGACCAAACTCACACTTTACAAGACGCTGATACTACCCGTGCTATTATATGGATCAGAAGCATGGGTACTTGCGCAAGCAGATGAGGCAGCTCTTGGGGTGTTTGAGAGAAAAATTCTCCGAAAGATCTACGGGCCGATCTGCGTCGACGGTGAATATCGGCGTCGAATGAACCACGAGCTCTACAATTTATACGCAGACATCGACATAGTCAGTCGTATTGAGCTGCAGCGACTACGGTGGCTAGGCCATGTTGTGCGGATGAATGAAGAAGCCCCAGCTCAAAAGGCATATAAAAATGAGCCTAGGGTTGGTTCCCGTAGAAGGGGAAGGCCACGAATTAGATGGAAAGACCAAGTAGAAAACAACATCCTGGAACGTGGTCTTCCAAATTGGTGGACTTGCGCACAAGACCGACGCGCTTGGAAATCTTTTTTAAGCTCGGCTTATGGAACAACCGTTCTGTAACAAGCCAGCTAAGTAAAGTAAGTATGACGTGATCTAATTGGTAAGCAATGTGGCAGCAATATAAATCAGACTTATGGGTAATAAGGATATATACACTTGGCTACTGCTAAAATGTGTCTCGATAAAATATTAGCCTTAGATGCATGTTTCTTTGAAATAAATACGTTTCAGACAAGTTGGAGTCTATTAATAAATGTCTGTCTGGGGGATGAGTAATATCGGCCCACTACTTCTCGTGCCTCCCCCACAAAATGATCCTAATTTTTTTGAAAACAAATTTTAAAATATCATGCAAACGGACTATCCAATTCGAAGCAAACAACCTAATATTCTAACCAAGTCTGTAAAATGTTGAAAGATGAGTCTTATTGAACTATGGGCCATATATCCCATTTTTGGCCATATTAGAGTAGTTATTTATATTAGTATAAGATAAATAAATAACAGATATTAAGGCTTCGAGGACGCTGATTACGATTATACCAGAAAATCGTAAAAATGTAATAGGGTGAACGCAACGTACTAAATTAAGCTTAGAATGATGTGCTCTAAGTTCCGTGAAAATCGATTCAGATTTATTTATATCTCCCATATATATTTTCGTCCGATTTAAGGTAAATGGTGCACCAAAGTCCCTAAATATCTTTCGATTTGCACGACATTTGGCACAGCGTATTGAATTGAGTCTAGAATGTTGTGTGCTAAGTTTCGTAAAAATTGCTTCAGATTTAGATGTAGCTGCCATATATATTTTCGTCCGATTTAATGTAAATGGCGCACCAAAGACCCTATATATCTTTCGATTTGTTTGAAATTTGTCATAGCGTACTGAATCAACTCTAGGATGATTTGTGCTAAGTTTCGTAAAAATCGGTTTAGATTTAGATATAGCTCCCATATATATTTTTGTTCGATTTTACATAAATGGTGCACCAAACTCCTAATGTTTGTCCGATTAACACGAAATTTTTCACAACGTATCAAATTGAGACTTGAATGACGTTACTGGGTTTTGTTGAAATGGGTGCAGATGCAGCCATAGCTTCCATATGTATTTCGAACGGGTGTCTGATTGAAATTAAATTTTTAACAAAATTGATAAAAAATTTTTCAGATAAATACCTCAAATCGGCCGGGACAGTTGTATGGGGGATATCTTAAAATACCCATACATTCTTCCATGATCCAAAATGTTTTATTTCAATAATTCCCACATATTATTTGGCAATCCTATTTATTTCTCAATTTTGGCGCATGCGTTCTCAACACCACCAATCTCTTCTCTCGCATTTATGTTTCTGATATTATTTTCGAATTCGAATTTAAGCTATGTTGAAATTTCTCACATAAATACAACAGGCGTTTGAATCTTTGTCTCAGTTTGATGGGAACATTGTTGCACGTTGACAATGTCACGGAATGCTGGGGAGTACAATCTGTTGGCCATAGCATTCATTCGTAGTCGTCCTGAAATGCCTGCCTTACTTGCCATTTCGTTCGTTATCGTTGACTCCCGATAAAACAGATAACCATTGACCTGTTTATTTTTGGTATCAATTTCTGTCATAAGTTTTCAAACTTTTTCGAAAAGGAAATGAATTCTTATGCCAATGTCGTATTTGATTTTTTAGCCGTTAGAATAGACACCCGTATTCTCCAGCTGTTAGGAAAGTAAGTTAGGTAAGGGGAAATCAAGGAAGTTACACAGCGTACAACATTTTTCATGTTATGATTCGCCAAACACAGAAAGAAAATCTTAAATGCCCCTCACGATAATCACAACAAATAAACATGACTTGGCGTATCATATTTTTAGATTCGATTCAGCAGACAGACTCGCATACACACACCCAGCCCACGTTGTTTATATCGAATACAGCTTCATCTTTTTGTCCTCAAATGACTTCCGGTCTTGATACATTGACACACATACAAACAACAACAACAACTACGACGACGACTTTCACAGGATTTAGTCAAATAAATGTTTAAATTTACGTTTCATTTATGTTCATAGTGTGAGTGTTTGTTCCGACTGTGTATATGTGGGTGTTTTTGTGTGTGGGTAATACATTGTGGATCTTTTATAAAATGGTTATTTATCTGCATGTGGCATAAATGTTTATTTAAAAATCTTCCCTAAGCTTTATTTACCATCCCAATCCAAGCAGAGTATTATTAAATGGAAGTTTTGCTGGAAGATACATCGGTATGCTCTGACCCACTGAACAGAAAAAAAACAGATAATGACTTTTTCACTTCCTCCCCATCCATGTGGTAGTGTTTCGAAAATAAATACCTCGAAGATTTCAACCTTATTGTTATTCACATGATTTGACCACTACTGCTCCTCCATGTCTTCATGACCCGCAATTTTAATTCAAGGACTTCCAGTATTCTTGTATATGCTTTAATAAACAAATATAGAAATATTCATTGAATTCGGTTTAAACAGCTGTTGTGGATGATATTGACTTTTGACTTGATTTTCCATTTATTTTTTCTAGTTGGTAGACGTTCATGCCTTTTTCGGATATGTTGTTGTTTTTAGTTTTCCTCTTATTGGTAACGCTTGACATGAAATTGTCGAAATAGTATCATCAAATTTTATTGAACAAAAATAAGCTAATAAATGCCGTTTATTATATGGAAGAAGTCATCGGTAGAAGAATGTTAACAATTGGCATTGGTATTTTACGTAAAAAAAGCCACTTTAATTCAAAAAGTGAGAAAAGTGTAAAATTAGCGGAACTGATAGTTCTATATATGTCCAATCATTGATCCTACAACCATAAGGTGCGCAATCAAAATTGCTCTGTTTGCCCTGATGATTTTCCAACCACTTGCAGGTTAGAAATATTTTGGGATCTTTATATGGAGGCTATGTCAAAAAATTGAAGTTTTTTATCAACATTTCTACATTCACAAGAGGAATGAAACAAAATTCCAGATGAAATCATTATATAATTGGTGGAGAATATGCCAAACCACATTAAAAGAGTAAAGAAGAGCATAGATTGTGGATAAAATATAAAAATCAATGTGTTTGAATTGAGTTGTTGTTCGTTTTAACCATACCCGGCCCGACCCCGGTTTCTTGTATATCATATTCAGATTTAGTTGATTTGTGTACTGTCGGCATCTTATTTAAAAAAAAAAAAAAAATGAGGGTGAGGAAAGGGCAACCACCAAGTCCCAAAATTACTTCTGTCTGTCTTACAAATTGAAAAGATGCTATTGAATGCTCACTGTCCTCGAAAAAAAAGAATACCACAAAGATGCGATGATTAGGTCAAAACATATAGAACATGTTACGGACAAACGGAAAGTACGCCCAAAAATTCAACATACTTGAGTCGCAGAATACAGAACTAATTGGAGAATGCATCCAGAAGTCTATTGTTAAAGAAGTGAAAAATGTTGTTTTTGGAAATGAACAGCTATCAATAGTTTTTTTTTACAAGTTTTGCAACTTTTTACTTGGAAACCGTTCCTAAACCCACAAAAGAGGCAAGACATTGAATCAAATTTAAGAGAGCACAAAACAAAATGGCGTTCTCTTGGTAAACTTTTTACTCGAAAAATGTGGGCGAGTAAAAATGGTAACAAGAAATGCTAACTTCTGATTGGCTGTTGTTTTGATTTTGAAGTAAAGACATCTAATTTTGAAATATTTACTAGATTTCCGTTCCCGAACTTCTCGAATTCATTTACACTGAGAGTGATTTTGACATTATTCCCTTTTACTAGATTTACTATTAAAAAAGAACTTGAACAGACAGTAGAACGATTTACAGGAAAAGAATTATCAACAGTCATAATAAACAAATAATAAGGTTGGGTTTGGATACAATATTTTTGAGAGGTCAAGGATATGACGGCGAGTCTAACTTGTCAGGGAGATATAATCGAGTGCAGGTCATTTTTAAATAAATTTCTGTGGTACAGTAGATATCGGATATAAGAAACTCAAAAAAATCAGAGAATTCTTTCTTATATGCGTTATTTGTTTGTCTTATATGGAATTATCAGATGAAAGAAAGTTGTTCCTTATAAAAGAACATACGCATATAAGAAATCTATTTCTTATTCGAATATATTCTCTTAAGGGGACCTCCCCCATTCTCGATTTTAAATTTTCAAGATTTTCATTGGGCTAGTAAATGAATACCAATGTATGTTATGGTTCGTAACTTTACACATATATAATTGAAGATTTAAAAAACAAGAAAAATAATTTGCAAAATTCGTTTGCTGTTGTTTTGTTGTTGTTGTTTTTGGAGATTAATGAAAAGTCCTTATTTCTGATGGCGGGCATGATAACTCATCACTGGAACATTGAAATCCGGAAATTCCAACGCTCAAAAATTAACGAAATGACGGAATTTTTAAAATTTTTTGGGACTATTTTTGACCGCAAGCTATGTTAAAAAATAAGGAAGCTCTAGACCGATTGGCTTTATCCTAGTTCATGCGAGAGCTATACACTCCCAGAGAAACGTGTCAAAATTTTTGAACTGATTGAATTATTAGTTTTTGAGTTATCGTGCCCGCCATTCATAAAAACTGTTTCGAGAAAAATGCGTTTAAACTTTGAGAAGCCCTCTTGCCGTCACTTGATGCTAGCACAATAAATCGGCTATATCTTCAAGAGTTGTTGAGATTTTCACTTGGATTTTTGTAGAGACATTCTAGAATTAGAGTAGATTAGAATTAAATCAAAAAAATTTTTGACACCCAGAATGTGGCGGGGTCTTCTTAAAGTAAAATGTTTAAATGAAAAGCATGTTTAAAAGAAGAATATTTTATAAACAAAACAATTCAGTATATAAAAATACAAAGTTACGAAATTAAAATCACAGTTTGGCCAGACAAAATTCAGTATCTTAAAAACTAAAAGTTAAAAAAAACAAAAATAACAAAATTAAAATCAGTTCTTAGTTTGCCTAACAACAGATACATATGTTCTTTCAAATAGAATGAAAAAAGTATTTTATTTTTCTTTGCACTAAGGAGTTATAACGCCTTAATGGCTTGGCTTAGATGTCGTCTCTTCGTCAGAACTGTGACATTGTACTTCACTTACTATTTCAGTTTCATTTATTAACAAAATGGTGGACCTTTGAAAATTTTTTTTTGGAAAATCGCCGATTTTTTACCAAAAACCATGTTAAAAAATAAGGATGATCTTCACCGATTGGCTTTATCCTAGTTCATACGAGAGCTATACACTCTCAAAGAAACGCTGCAAAATTTGGAACCGATTGGATTATTGGTTTTTGAGTTATCGTGCCCGCCATTCACAAAAAAATGTTTAGAGTAAAACACGTTTAAAGTTTGAGAAGCCCTTTAGCCGTCACTTAATGTTGATACAATAAATCGGATATATCTTCAAGACTTCTTGAGATGTTCACTTGAAATTTTGTAGAGACATTCCTTAATCAGTGTAGATTCGAATTATATCAACAAAAATTTTGACACCGAGAATGGGGGGGGCCCCTTAAGGTACCAAAGCAATCACGTTTCTCCAAATCAGACATTTCTTCAAAAAAGGTGCTGTATTCATCGTCCAAGATATTTTCAGTGATATCAGGTTCTTTAGATTCATCATCCTTGAAAATCCCAGCCTTTTTGAAGCAATTCTGTATCGTTTGTGTTGTTGCAAGCCACCAACAGCGTTTAACGATATACAACGCCCTTAAAATTGAAATGCTTCTTAAGAATTTTTCCATATAATCACGTTCAATCGCTAATATTTGTTCCCGAATTAGGCATTTTCTGTATTGGCGTTTAAAGGATTGAATAATACCTTGAAATAAATTTAAATGAAACATAAAATAACCAACATTAAGTGGTGTTTCAATGTGGATTTAAAATGTTTTACATATCTACATACCTTGATCTAATGCTTGAACATTAGAAAATGTTCCCGGAAATTTGTGACAGACTCTTTCTCTTAAAATTTATATTTTCCCCTTTTGGTTTGAAGTCGGGGACATCCAATTCTACAGCAAATTGTTGAGCCTTTTCCATAAGTGCTGGTCCAGTCACTATTGCCCCCTTCTGCATTATTTGCTCGAACCACATTGACATTGCTTTGTTTAGAGCTTCATATTTTGGTTTTCTGTCTCTCTTTTTGTTCACATTTTTCGATGCAAAAAAATTATTTTCTATATTTTTGGAATTTTTGATAAAGTTGACACTCCAATACTATACTCTTTAGCAACTTAATTTCTTTTTTCCCATTTTGAATTTCTTTCAGTATTTTTATTTTTGTTTTAATTGAAACTGTATTTCTTTTGTTTTTATCGCCCATTCTCGTTTTGGCAACACGTCTATGTCTTGATTTAGATTAGGCGAGTTTACTTGCGGCAATTCTTGTCGTTCTCTTTTGAATTTGCTTCATGCGTCTATACAAGGCAATTCGGTTTCCAAAATATGTTTCTATTTGTTGTTTTTCACATTTAAATATATATAAAACGTCAACAAATACGAAATACACAAAACGAATTGCCAGAAAATTGTCGGTACGAGCAATTTTTTTTTTTCATTTCTATTCCCCTTGCCCCTCTCTCCTACAAACAAAGACTTGCCGCAAGTAAACTCGCCTAATCTAAATCAGGACTATGTTCTTGAAATTAAGAGTTGCCTACATATATGCACTGAATATGTAAACATATTCAGTGTGTCAACAATCTTAAATATTTTCTTATATGAAATGTTTTCAAATACCTTTGTCAGCTTTGGTGTTTGACAAACATTTCTTGTATCAGTGTTTTTCTTATATGAAGCTAGTTTTACACTGAGAAGATATAAAAAAGCTCGGTGTTTTGATAATATTTCTTATATCGCATTTTTTCTTATATGAGATATGCTTATATCCGATATCTACTGTATACATTCATTGTTCTTTGCACATTTTAAAATTAAGTTTAAATACAACTTGGAAGATTTGAGAAATACCAATTATATTTTCCACAATTTCGGAAATTTGTTCATTCTTTAGAAAATCAAAAAAAAGTCTGCTAATTTATGTAGAATATTTCGAGAAACATATAAATATTTCAATCGACTACATTCATATTGTGAAAGACGATAGGTTGAGCAGCATGATTGCGTAAAAATATTTAACGAATCTATAGAAGGGATAGTAAAATCGTTGGAAAAAATAGGTGAACATAGTATGATTTAATTTTGATTTTTTCTAAGAAGTAAAAGTTTCAGTGCCAAGAAGGGTTGGTAAGCAAAAGTACAGGTCAAATGTAATAAGTTTGCACTCCGAGCATATTTACGAACAAAATGTAAATATGACAAGCAGATTTCTGGAAAATTGAAAAATATTTAAAGCATTATCGAGAATTATTGTGGGCTTCTCGTTGTAAACAACAACACTGTAGTATGAAATGTTGTGCGATCATCATAGCATAGCCTTGATCTGCTTCCCTCTATAACATTTAAAAATAAAAAAATAGGTTTCTGCTTAATTGAAGTATAATTATTTATTAACTGTGTCACTATTTAAGCTAATAAGCATGTAATTAAAATCGCTTAATTATAGTATTAAAAGGCCAACAAATTTCATTCTTACCCCTTTCTGCTGCATAAAATTTAATTCTTCTGTAAGATATATATGTGTGTATAATTTGAAGCGTGTAATTATGAAACATTTAAAAGTGTCATATCTATTGTTGTTGTTCAAAAAGTGTGTATCCTTTTTTTCTCGCAGTCTTACAAATATTTAATATTATCGTACCACATAATTAGATAAAACTACTAAAAACTAAATATAAATATAGCTTAACACATAATTATTTCATAACTATCAGATCAATTGTAATGGCCAGTATGCAATTAAAAATATTTAATTATACGATTAGGCTAACAAATATTCTTACCTACTACTTCTGAAAAAATTTGTTCAGACTGTAATTAAAATATTTAAAAGTGTGAATTCTGTGAATTCTGAAACGCGTTATAAATTTAAAAATTATATAACCAAATTTATGATGGCTTTTGAGTAATTTCTTTTAAATTTTACCCAATAAATGCAAAAAGTAAAATTTTTTAGGTTTGGATGTATGTAATTTGATAGCTTGGGTTCTCATTGAATAGCAAATCTACCCACCAAATGCGATCAATATCGTCCCACTTTTAGGTGTAGCCC
>NW_026884653.1:0-5937 GCF_032173495.1 Musca vetustissima
TCGGAAGGGAACATATTTTTGGTCCCACCGTCGGAAAATTCAGCCTTTATGAAGAAACATCCGTCAACGACATGAGGTTGATTGTCTTCACGGCAGCAAAAAGCAGCCCCAGATTCAAACATCTCGATATACACAGGAAAATCTGGAATTCTCCAGATCAAACAAATAGAAATTAAATTGATCATGTTGTGATAGGCGGAAGGCACTCCGCCAGTGTTTTATACGTTCGATCAATCTGAGGAGCGAATATCGATTCGGACTTGTAGCCGCCAATGTGTGATGTAAAAAATGCAGCGTATAGGGCAACCCTGCAGACAGTAGCAAACCCGTAATGCAATGGTGAATTATCAGGAGAAAAGGAGAGAGGTGAAACGT
The DNA here is from genome assembly GCF_032173495.1 of Musca vetustissima. Lineage (NCBI taxonomy): Eukaryota > Metazoa > Arthropoda > Insecta > Diptera > Muscidae > Musca > Musca vetustissima. The sequence goes on from NW_026884653.1 coordinate 376, forward strand.
ATGATCAGAAAAAAGAAGAAATATCAAGAAAAAATTGTGCGCGAACAAATCGAGATGTACAGAAGTTAAAATGATGTCCGAAAATTTTACCAACGAGTAAAACACCAAACCGAAGGCTTTGGTGCAGGCACATCCTCCTATAGAGATGAAGATGGACACTGGTGACAGATACAGACAGCGTGTTGAGGATCTGGAAGGAGCATTTTGAAAAGTTCCTGGTATCAAATAGTTGCGGTGAAGAAGATACCCCAGAACCAATATGAGATGACGGTATAGAGTGTATACCACCTAGCCAAGATGGGATCGGAGTAGCAATCAATCGGATGAAGAATAATAAAGCAGCAAGTGCCGATGGCCGCACTATTCAAAACTGGTGGTCAGATGCTGGTTAGGATCTTGTATCCCGTTCACTAAATAGGAGACAAGACAATATGTGCCAACTTGGAGGAATAAGTCTCCTTCCCAGTGCTATACAGCGCGCTGTGTGAACGACTGAAGCCAATGGTCAATGACATTATTGGACCATACCAATACCGTTTCAGACCTGGCAAATCCACCATTGACCAGATTTTTATACTGCGCCACGAAAAATACCTGGACACATTTCACCTATTCGTCGACTATAAATCCGCATTTGACATGCCTGCGTTTGGCATTCCTGCAAAATTAATACGGCTATGCAGGATAACTTTAACTGGCACAATGTAAGCAGCTAAAGTCGGAAATTATCTCTCGGAGCTCATCAATACCGAACGAGGATTCAGACAAGGTGACAGTTTGTCGTGTGACCTGTTCAACATCCTGCTGGAAAAGGTCATACGAGATGCAAATGTGAACAGAAATGGCACTCTGTACACCAAACAGCATATGTTACTCGCCTACGCCGTTGACATCGACATAATAGGTCGAACATTGCGAGAGATAACAGCTGCCTTTGAACAAATTGAGGAGTCTGCCAGTAAATGACAAGAAGACCAAGCTGATCGTATCAACGCGCAAGACGTCTAGTAGACTCGGAACGTTTGAACTACAGTTTCAAGGTAGTCAAAGATTTTATATACCTTGGTATCGTCATAAATAGAACGAATGAAATCAGTTTTGTAATTCGGAGAAGGATTATGATGGCCAACATATGCTAATATAGTCTAAGTAAGCAGTTTATAAACATGGCCACCTCCCCCCAAACCAAACTCACACTCTACAAGACGCTGATTTTACCAGTAATGTTGTGTGAATGCTTCTGATTACTTGCGCAAGCAAATGTGGAAGCTCTTGGAGTGTTTGAGAGAAAAATTCTCCGAAAGATCTATGGCCAGATCTGCCTCCACGGTGAATATCGCCGTCGAATGAACCATGAGCAATACGATCAATTCTCTGACATTGACATAGTCGGACATATGGAGCTGCAGCGACTATGTTGGCGCTATGTCATGTGGTGAGAATGGATGAGTATACCCCAGCTCAAGAGGCATATATGGGCAATATTGCCAATTTTTTAACATAGCTGAGGCGGAGGTTCAACGCTTTATAACTCGGGAACAACTTAAGTATATGAAAAAAATTAATAGTTTTGGGTTAATTGATCTGTCGGTGCAAACTGTTCATGATATTGACCTCCAAACTTTATTTTGGTGGAAGCTGTGTCTACTTTAATGTAAAAAAATGTGTAAAAACAGGTTGAGGCGAACCAGTTTTTTTATGTTCTCTATCGATTTGTGACTAAGCCACTCATTGCACGGTCTTCGTGTCAAAAGAAAACTAGAAGCCAACAAAATGGGGACTACGCCCCTTATGTATCATTTTTCAAAATTTTAACTGCATCTACCTTTAAATGATGCTGACATTTTGAAGCTCGATTTTGAGTGTTTTTTTAATTTTACTTCTAGCTTTAATACGCAAACAGGAATTTATAAAAATCGATTATAAGATTATTGTAGTCGCGAATCTGCGTAATTTGATATGAATTTTGTGTATGTAGTATGCACAGCTTCAGAGTAATATTCATCCGAAGGTGCGAATTTTGTGCGTTCAAATTTCTAAAAAACCTATTTTTCGTGCCAAATTGTTAGATCTGTCAACTGAATGATATGGGTACCCGCGATCAATAAGGTTTTTACGTTTCGGATGATATAAAATCTTCTTCGTGAAAATCCATCTACTAGAACGGCGGGAACTGGCCTTCCAAAAACACGAAACTTGGCAAAAAATGTTTTTGAAAATATCGCGGATTTATTTGCGTTTTCTGTGTATCTTTTCCGCTTCAATAAATGACCTCATACGGATTTTGATCTTTTTCGAAAAGAGAACTTTAAAAACTTCAGCCGAAAGAGAGATGTACCCAATTTATCTCAAAAATAGTGTCAGCTGTCACATCCATGGTTCTTAATGGACCACATTTAAATCGGTATAGATCGATGTATTTTTTTAGGCTGCACACCGAAATCGGATGCGCGTTAATGGCATATGGAGTTTTCGGAAATTATTCGCGTTTTACGATTTTTTGGGTACTTCCATGTAACATGTGGCACATCTTAGCCGTCAAATGAAATTTCGCAAAATATATATGGATTGGAAGATAAACTTCAGTACTTCCTGGAAACCGCATGCGCATCAAATGATTTTGAGAATTACGCGATTTACACGCAATTTAAAATGTATATTTCATAATATTATTTTATTTTAATATTTATTCATATTTATAGAATTCTAAGATTTATCGGAAGGGTCTTGATATAAATCGCAAGGCGTATACTTATACACAAAAAGTCATTATTATTATATATGTGAATTTTTCGGCAAAATTCGGGTAAAATAGCAGAATAACCTCAACATTTTTTTCTGAAATTCCTGGTATAAAATTAAAAAAAAAAATATGATGACATTATTTTTTCGAACCAAAAACAAATATTTTTCCTCAATATCTTGTTTTGTTGTCGCTTTGATTTAGAAACCGCTACACGGACTTGTGTGATTTTGATATCATTTGATTCAACATCGTGTTTAGATTATGAATTTTTTTAAATTAATTTTTAGGTGTGTGTATGTCATTAATATAATGAAAATATTGATGTAATCTGCTATATTTTTTTTATTTTTCTCATATTTCGCGAATATGTGCAACTTTATCGCGATTATTATAATATATTCATATTCTTATTTTACGGAGGAAGATATATATCAACGTTTTTGGTCAATATAATAAACGGCGTAATTTTAAGATTTTTTTCTTATGCCCAAAATTAAAACCTCGATAACTTTTGCGCGCATCAACCAAAAATTTGATCGCGAACGGTTTCGGAGTCAGAACATTTTTCTCTATATGTGTACCAAAAATCATAGATGTGCCACAAAAACAAAAAAGCTGATTTTTTGAAAATGGAATATTAAAAAATTGGCAATATTGCCCATATATAGGGTTCGAAAATTAATATTTCGATGAGTTATAAATGAAAAACAAACTTATTTGCATTTTTAATGTTTAATGTTCTTAAATTGAGATAACAATATAATCCAATTATAATAGTAATAATAACAATAATATGGAGTATTACATAGTACTGAACAATACTTAAATGGTAATGAAATACTGTCCCTTGGAGTCACATAGAAATTCGTTATCACGCATAACATCGAAGGAGGCTTTTCGTAGTTCGGTACAATCTGAAATAAAAGAAAAAATGCAATATTTTTTCTTTATTCAAAACAGGAAAACGTATCAAGAAATTGAATAGTACTGCGATCTCCATTTTGTTTCCATATACAGGCGGGAAGAAGAAGCATTGGTAGGAAGATTTGTTATATTAACTTACCCATTTCATTATTGCATATGCTAATGGTTTTTAAAGAGCCGACAATTGTCCAATGACTTAACAACACTTTTAAAAACAATTTCGAGAATATTTCACAAGCGAATTTAGTATAAAATTTCAATTTCATTGTCGAACACTTCGAATGCAAATCAAGCCAAAAATCGATGGATGTGCGAAAAAGTGTAAATGGAATTTCCAAATATTTTAAATTTTTAGCTGGCGTCCACGATATTACGCTCAAATGCAGATCCGCGTTCGTTGAGAGTATGGGACAAAAAGCTGTACAAATATTTGTAGGCAATTCGATGATTAATTGCTGCAGATTAGTGGATTGTAAGAGTTTAAACATATATGGCCATGTCATGTCTTGGAACATAGATATTTGAAGGTTTTGTAGGCGTGGTAATTGTAGAAACTCCTTGATCGGAAGATACGCCTGTTCCAAATGTAAGGTCTCGAGTTGAGGAAACAGTTGAGAAAAACGATGCGTTTTTGCTTGGGGATATGTGTGAATTCCTTCACCGGAGTTAAGCCAATTTAATGTTGTAACTTGGGGAAAACTGTAATCGCCATTGCCGAGTATTTCTTCAAAACCTTGAATAATAGACGTTTCCACATTAAGAGTTTGTAGGGTGTGAGATCTATTCAATATGTCCATCTCATGGTCATCGTAATAAGAATTAATGGTATCGAAAGTTTGCAACGAATATTCATGTAACACCTCGGTAAAATGTTGCCATGTTACACCTCGACACCATATCAGGGACAGATGGGAGAGTGACGGCGGCAGGATGAAATTTTTAGTACGAAATTTGCACTGTTCGAAGGAAAGTTTTTGTAATCTAGGACAGGAATCTGCAATGGCCTTTAGTGTGGCATCAGTTATCAAAACACAATTGGCCAAATCTATGAATAATGCCAAAGACTGCAGATTTGCCAATTGAGGTAAATGCAGTTCTACAAATAAAAGCCACGCTTCACGATTTGAAAATCTGCCGAAATCTAAATTTTTTAGATTTTCCAATTTTGATGGAATTAACTGATTCATATTTTCTGTATTTTCAGCAACTAAAGAAGAATTAATAGATAATTTCGTTAGGTTCAGTTTATGGCCAAGGTCGATTAGACTTTCATAATTAGTTTTGATGGAGTACCGAGTGCCGATTCGTAGCTCTCTCAGAGATGACATTCTTGCCAATGTTTCTATTTTCAATTCTTGGTCCAAGACCAAATCTTCGTTAGAATGGGCACAACTGCAGCGATCTAAAATCAAACTTTTCAGATCATGACAATTTGTTGCCAACCTTTCCAAAATTCCATTCGAGATTTTACACTGGAGTACTTCCAAAGCGATGAGATTTTCGAACTCTCCGATAATTTGAAGCAGTGCCGCATTCGTACAGTGACAAAGTGTTAGTCTTTGGACATTGAAACGATTTAAATTTAGAAATTGGTAAACTTCTTTCTCTTTCACACGGCAAATTTCATGTCCATTACAATTCACAATATAATGTTCGCCTTGCTGATTGACTTTTAGATCCTTGCAAGTGGAACGCCATACAAATTGAACCAACGTCTCGTGAAATTCTCTACACACAGGAAGTAGTTTCAGGTGATCTTTCAGCTTCAGATTTCGAAATATTTTTTCCAAAACGATGCTATTATTGAGGTCTTTTTACAATAACATGTACATATCAGAAATTTGATTTATTTCAAATCAGTTAGATTTTAGAAACGGGTGAACCTGCACCAG
>NW_026884654.1:0-57916 GCF_032173495.1 Musca vetustissima
TTAATAATTTTTATCAATTTTACACAATTGTTATGTCCATGAAAACAGATAATGACACGTAATAACCAAAATTACTATTTTGCACATCTTATTATCTATCACATCCATCTGTTACTTCCCCACAAAATGGTATTCATTATAATCCACATATTTTTGTAATCCAAGTAACTTTTTTTATATAAATATATTTTCACAAACTGACAAAATAGAAAATTATAATGTCAACAATTTTTTTCTATTTTATTTTATTTTTATTTCCATATTTCAAATTATATCCTAATTGTTCCAAAATTTTTTCTCATCGGCGGATTTTAAAAATTTATGGGAATGCCCTGTGAATATTTTAGTAAAATCTGTTCAATGGTTCTTGATTCCACAAACAATATGTTTTCTATTTTCTACGTAGAGATTTAAATGCAATGAGGTGGGCATTTTCCCTTGATCGGGCCACCCTTAGGTGGTGTCGATGATGTGTATTTACTCCTACATTACACAGACATATTTCGAAGTCGGTACCTGTAACCGTTCTTAAGATATACAGAAATTACATGTTCATAATCTTTGAGGTATGATTACATTTGATGTTATAACTCCAGATCGCGGAATCTTAGAAGTTTATATAACCTATGTTTTTCCCAGGGCCTGCCATGACGTTCTGTGAAAGTCTCTATAAAATTTGTTCAGCGATTTTTAAGTCTACAACCAAAATGTGTTATATTTTTAATATTCAGATATTTAAAATGCAATGGAAAGTGCATTTTCCGTTGATCTTACCATGCCGTTCTTAAGATATACGCATATTACATGTTCCGAAATTTTGAGGTATGTTTACTATTGATGCTATAACTCTGTATCCACGCCGAATTTTTGAAGATTATCTAGCCTATGTTACTTTCAGGGCATGACATGACATGCTGTGTAAATCTCATTAACATCTGTTCAGCGGTTTTTACGTCTATCGGTAACATACAAACAAACAAACAAATTTTTTTCTATTTTATATATATACATATATATTGATTAAAATGGTATTTTTAACAAAGTAGTGTGTGAACAACTTTATAGTAAATTGCTGTCGGGAAAACGGGATACCAAACTACAGACACCCAGATTGGAAAACTAGGCTAGTACATTAAACGTCGCGAAAATGACGCGTGACCATTGTATGAACATGAAATTATATTGAAATTTGTTTGATACACACTCCAAATACCAAAATTTGGGACTGTTATATGGGTGTTACAACAGAACGTCCCGATATATAATATAATTTTTGGTAGGAAGATTTACCACCATAAGGTAGGATGATTTGACAAAGAATAAAATATCTATGGAAAATGTTAATCGTAAATTTGAAATATAAGCCCTAAGTTCAGAAAATTTACTCTAATACCAAGCATTATATTTCTTGTTGATATTCTAGTCAGGATTTATGACTAAACAACAATATTTAACACTACGATTTTATAATATCGATGTAATCGGTTTTAATTTATCGATAATCTGTTACTATTTTATATTTGTTTTCTTTGTCGTAGAAACTCCTCATGTTGCACTCGACCAAACTGTAAACGTAAAAAAAAGTAATTGTTTCAGATGATTCTCGCTTTTACGATTCCAAATATTTTATTTTACAACTTTGTCGAAAACAAAACAAAGAAAAAACTTACGAACGTGAGTTACTTGTTGCAAATGTTTTTGTACGCATTAATGTCTGCACTACTTTTATAGCAATTATTTCACTTCGTGTTTAAACTTGTCGGGGTTTGTATACATTTTTCCTCTTGCCATATAACTTAGTCACGTTTTTGCTCATGAACAGCGCGAAATAAAACTTTAATCGAAATAAAACAGTTTCGTTTGGAAAACAACCAAAAGTTTGCTACTTCACAACAATTGCAGGTTTTTTTTTTTTTTTTTGTTACAATATAATTCCGATGATTTAAAAGAAAAGAATTTTAAAAGTTATCATAGATATTTTCAGATGTATAAATAAGAACTAACACGGTAACACAATGAAGCTAAAAATATATTCTAAAGTACCAGTGACATCCAAACGATGTTGGAGAACCTGTAATGAAAGGACAAAAGCCGACAATTTGATTTTCTTCAACACGTTGGATATATAATAGGTGCTCTAAAAATCTGAACCTATTTGCGCCAAGACACCAAAAAGTGGAGGGTATATAAAAACGGTCATTCCGTGAAATATTAGTTGGAAACTTCGTTGTTCTTGATAAGATTCAAAATCTATGTTAATTTAGCCATGTCCGTCTGTCCAACTGTCCCTCTTTATGTATTCCGCGATGTTCTATAGGTCTCATTTTATGTGGGAATTATATCAAAACATGGACTTACCTAGTCAATTTTCGCACAAAATTGTGTTTTACTCTCCAATGGAGAAATCAAGCAAAAACCTTCACTATTCAAATATACTCCACGGAAACTGTTGCAAGCATTTATATTTTAGAGAACATGTTCAACCACTTTTTGACACATATTGGGCGGTATTTCAGTCATAACGTTACGAATGTTGGTTTCAAAGCGCTCACGAGTTCAAGGTTTATCTGCAGAAACATGGTCTTTAACGTCTAATGACGTAAAATTGCATGATCTTGGTGGCCAGTTGATATCGCCACGACAATAAATTAAGTGGCTCGTGCAATCAGACTATACTCGGTCGAGTTTCGTGGCAAGTGACACGGTTTTCTCGAAGCCACATATTCTTAAAGTTATTTTTGACCAAAAACCAAACTGAAAACAGTAAGGAAAGTAAGGTCGGACTAGGTCGACTATATGATATCCTTCCACACGTTTGGTATCTTCTATATATGTATCCTAACAATTTCATGTCAATGTTCCTTCGAGAGAACTTTGGTAGTAGTACAAAATGAAAAAATTTGCTGTTGCAAACATAAATTTACTGTGAAAAAATGTGCCCCCCCCCCTCCCTTCCTCTGCGTACGTCCCTGGAGCTATATCTACATCTGAACCGAACTTTGGTGCACCATTTACATTAAATCGGACGAATATATATATGGGAGCTATATCTAAATCTCAGAAAGTGATTCTATACATATTCTCAATAGGAACCATGGACCTATATCGTTTCCTTTTGCCTGTTACAAACATATGCACAAAGACATAATACCCAGTACCACAGTGTGGTCAAGGGTATAAAAACTGATTGAATTTATCCTAGTTCATACGATAACTATGTATGTCTCCTTAAGTTTTGCATAGATTGTCAAATGAAATGAGGTAATATTAGAAAATTTTTAGAAATGTTTGACCCTTGTTTTTAATTTATTATATCTCTATTAACTTCGACTATTTCTTACTGGATCAAAAATATAGTTCCCAAAAAATGTGTCTCTCTTTTATCATTTTCATTTAAATCCTCTTAGTACTTTATTTAATTCTCTATTCATTTCATTCCCACCTTAACCTACTTAACCATTCATTATTGCATTCTCTTCATTTGCACAATTAGCAAATTTTTTTTCATCCCAACGCCACTGCCAACATAGTTAGACAAGCGATCATATAAACTCAATATCTTGTGAATAATCAGCAATTCCAATTTAAATCAGAGATTGAAAGTAGTCAACATCAAGTGAACTAATACTCACCGCAATCAACATCATCATCGTCCGCATAGCCATCATCAACATCATCCACACAGCTTCAAAATAGCCATCAACTGGAAAATGAGTTGAATGATGGCAACAGAAATGAATGAAAGATGAAACCACACCACAGACGGGCAGGCAATGTCACAGATATAGATGGAGGAGTAACTGTTGCAACGGGACATGATCTAAAAGTGGATGGTGAAGAAGGAATTAAATTCGATTTTCTAATAGTATTGCCAATTCATGAAGGGCGGATTTAGGTGCTTAACCACGAACGGGGGAGAAATGGTTGCAACCAATGGCAGGAACACAACGCAATTCAACTGACTCTTCATCCTGGCAAATGTCAAATGTAATGATTGACTCTTAAATGTATTTCATCTTATTGTCTGGTGCTGCTCCTGTTGAACTATGGATTTGTTGTGGTTACTTTAGGATGCATGATGTATTATGTTGGGGGACCACATATGATGAGAATGACGATAGTAATGCTTTGGGTCGATACCTTGATGTGGCGTCCAACAAAAGAGTAATTTTTTTACATATATATGTGTATATATATATATATAATATATATATATATATATATACAAATCGGTTTGTTTGTGACATCATATGTTGTCGCACATTTATCCTGACATCTTTTATTTTAAATGTGCCTGTATTCACTTCTTCTTTTTAATGTGTATGCCGTTATATTATCCAAGCTAATTGGGCATTCACCTGAAAGTATTTGCATTTTACCGATTATAATGAGACCACAATTTCCAGGTGCTATTAAATTAATGACATTTAAGTTCTTTGTCGTGCATTGAAGGCAAGCAATCGGCAAAACCTGTAAGGAAAATATAGAAGTCGAAGCAGACCGACACCACTTCAAATATAAACCATTAAGAAAAGTAGTAAAGTCGGACTGGGCCGACTATATGATACCCTTCACCACTTTGGGTGTATTCTACATATGTATCCTAACATATGTAGAATATATCTGAACCGATTTCAGTGAAACTTGCCAGATACTAATTTATATTACATCAGTACGTTGTGTAAATCGGCCTAGCTATGGATCTTTTCACGAAGCTTAGCAACATCATTCTAGACTTAATTCAGCACCCTATACCAAAATTCGAGCAAATCGAAAGATATATAGGGTTTTTGGTGCACCAATTACCTAAAATCGGACGAAAATATATATGGGAGCTATATCCAAATCTGAACCAATTTTCACGAAACTTAGCACACGTCATTCTAGCCTTAATTCAGTACGCTATGACAAATTTCGTGAAAATGTAATGATTTTCAGAGATTTTGGTGCACCAATTACCTAAAATCGGATGAAAATATATATGGGAGCTATATCTAAATCTGAACCGATTGTCACGAAACTGTGCACACATCATTCTAATATCAATTCAGTAAGCTATGTCAAATTTCGTGCAAATCGAAGGATATATAGAGACTTTGGTGCAGCATTTACATAAATCGGACGAGAATATATATGGGAGCTATATCTAAATCTGAATCGATTTTCAAGAAATTTTACACACATCGTTCTGGACGTTATTCAGTACGCTATGCCAATTTTTGTGCAAATCGAAACATATATAGGTACTTTGGTGCACCATTTACCTTAAATCGGACGAAAATATATGGGAGTTATATCTAAATCTGAACCGATTTTCAGGAAACTTAACACACATCATTCTAGACGTTATTCAGTACGCTATGCCAATTTTTGTGCAAATCGAAACATATATAGGTGCTTTGGTGCACCATTTACCTTAAATCGGACGAAAATATATGGGAGCTATATCTGGAATCCGATTTCCTGGAAACTTAACACACGTCATTCTAGAAATAATTCATTACGCTATGCTAAATTCCGTGCAAATCGAACATTGGTACACCATTTACATTAAATCGGACGAAAATATATATGGGAGCTATATCTAAATCTGGACCGATGTTTTCCAATTTCAATAGGGTTCGTCCTTGTGCCAAATAACTGACCTATGCCAAATTTCATCCAAATCGGATCATAAATGCGACCTGTACTTTGTTCACAAAAATACATGGACAGACAGACAGACAGACGGGCGGACGGACATGCATGAATCGACTTAAAAAGTGATTCTATGCATATTCTAAAAAGGAACCATGTGTCTATCTCGTTTCCTTTTGCCTGTTACAAACATATGCACAAAGACATAATACCCTGTACCACAGTGTGGTGAAGGGTATACAAATCATATCACAACACAGTGCTATAAAAATCGAATTAGAGCCAATTATAGGAGATTAGGTTGATAGTCATGACCAAAAGCTTCAAAATACTACCCCAACATATGGACCTTGTATCCCCATTTCCATACCAAACATTATAGTTGTACTGAATAATTTCAAAACTCTATCCATACTAATAAAAGAGTTAAGTAATTGACTGACTGACTTAACGATTCATCAAAGCCCTGACGAAACGGCTGGAGCTAGAATCTTGAATCAGATAAGGCTAGGTTTTTGGAAATGCGCACTAGAACGGCACGAAAATTCTAAAAAGTACTTAAAGACGTTTTGGAAATTCTAACTGTTAGTATCCGAAAAATAGGAAAATGTAAAAAATTTGTTACATTTTGAAGCATGTGAATGGGTAGAGATAAAAACTTGAAATTTGGTACGAAAATCAAGGTTGAGATGTAGGTTAGATATAGGGAGATAATTTTGAAAGCGTATACTCATATATACGAAAAGTACTATATTTGGTACAATTTGAATTTAGAGAAACGAATGAAGCTGGAATCTTGAAATTTGAAGTTAACATTACCGTCGGAGTGTAGCGATATATAGGTAGTTTTAGAAATGTGTACATATGTGTACCAAAAGTACTAAATGGTATCGATAGAGTTGGAATCTTGAAATATGGAGTTAGGGTAACTTTTAAGGTATAGAGTGAGAAGATGTAAGAAGTTTTGGAAATTTGTACTAAATAGTATAGTGCATTTGGGTGCACCCGATGAAACACTGAAATTTGGGAATAAGGTTACTGTTGGAGTGTAGGATTGGGTATGGATGTAGTTTTGGAAATACATACTAATTGCTATAGTGTATGATCCCGAAATTTTGAGTACGGATCATTGTTGTGGTGTAGGATTGGGCTGTGTAGAAAGTTTTGGAAATGCATACTAATGTGTACTAAATTTTGTACAACTTAAATTGTGGGTGAACCGATAGAACTAGAATCCTGAAATCGGGAAAATACATTTTTCATTGGTTGTATGATATTTGTAGGTTGTTTGAAAAACTGATAGGAAATTGCAGAAATTTTTGGAAGATTGTACTAATTTGTACTAAATGTTAACAAATGTGGATTTGGGTGAACAAATGTGGATTTGGAGCTGAAATCATGAAATTTTAATTTAGGATCAATGTTGGGGTGTTGGAATGAGTTTACAATTGGTGTAAATGAGTTACAATTTGGAGAAGCGATCGGATCGGAATTCTGAAAACTTTTCTAGAAAAGTATTCTTAAAGCATTCTCAAAAGAAACGACTCATGAAGGGTAAAATGAGGTATTTTTAATTGAACTATATTGATAATTTTCTGAAAAAAAATGTTTGCAAAAACAATTTTTTTTTTCACCCTCCATGGGGAAATCCAATTTGAAAATTTCCCTTGAAAAATACATACTCCATAATAGCATAGTTGTTAGGCTATAAATTAATAATATATTTTTTTGCAACAACTATTATGTTTATACCCTTCACCACACTGTGGTACAGGGTATTATGTCTTTGTGCATATGTTTGTAACAGGCAAAAGTAAACGAGATAGACACATGGTTCCTTTTGAGAATATGCATAGAATCACTTTCTAAGTCGATTTATGCATGTCCGTCCGTCCGTCTGTCTGTCCATGTTAAATTGTAAACAAAGTACAGGTCGCATTTATGATCCGAATATGATGAAATTTGGCTAGGTCACTTATTCGGCCCAAGGACGAACCCTATTGAAATTGGGAAAAATCGGTTCAGATTTAGATATAGCCCCCATATATATATTTAACAGATTTAATGTAAACGGTCCCTATATATCTTTCGATCTTTAGGTCTTGAATGATGTCTGCCAAGTTTCGTGAAAATCGGTCCAGATTTAGATATAGCTCCCATATATAGTTTCGTCCGATTTCATGTAAATGGTGCCCCAAAGTCACTATATTTCATTCGATTTGCACGAAATTTGGCATAACGTACTGAATTAAGCCAAGAATGATGTCTGCCAAGTTTCAAGAAAATCGGTCCAGATTTAGATATAGCTCCCATATATAGTTTCGTTCGATTTCATATAAATGGTGCCCCAAAGTCCCTATATGTTTTTCGCTTTGCACGAAATTTGGCATAACGTATTGAATTAAGCCTAGAGTGATGTCTGCCAAATTTCAAGAAAATCGGTCCAGATTTAGATATAGCTCCCGTATATAGTTTCGTCCGATTTTATGTAAATGGTGCCCCAAAGTCCCTATATATCTTTCGATTTACACGAAAATTTGCATAACGTACTGAATTGAGCATAGAATGAAGTCTGCCAAGTTTCGTGAAAATCGGTCTTGATTTAGATATAGCTCCCATATATAGTTTCGTCCGATTTTAGGTAAATGGTGCACCAAAGTCCCTATGTATCCTTCGATTTGCACGAAATTTGGCATAATGTACTGAATTGAGCCTAGAGTGATGTCTGCCAAGTTTCGAGATTGATATATAGATTGATTTTAAGTAATATCCCAACGGATGACCTAATTATATTTGTTTGAAGTCGATTTACATACTTTTGTCCCATTGTAACAAACGAATGACATTTTTATGGATAGATCTAGGTAGATTCAAATTTAGATTAATATCACATATTTTATTTCATCCAATTTCATGTTAATGGTCCTGTTTAATATACCCATAGTGGTGAAGGGTTTCATATAGTCGGCCCCGTCCGACTTTACTACTTTCCTTACTGGTTATTTGTGCATTCATTCTGATGATAATTTTGTACGTTGTCATAATTTCCAAAGCAAATGCAGAAAATTCAACCCTTTCCCCTCTACTAAGCAAAAATTAAAAAAGAACTACAAAACCTGTATGCAGTTCATTTTTAATTTCATTATTTGATATACCATTATGTTGGGGTTGTGTGTATTAATAAATTCTCCCCCTTTTATCGGTTCCTTCACCCCATTTCAAAAATAATAATAATATGAATATGACCTACTGAACGAAGAAGAAGAATGAATGTCCCAATTTTGTTGGCATACATGTGAACACTCTACCGGTATGATGTTGGTTGATGCTGTGGCCCGAACGCCACATTTTTTTGTACCAAATATGAATTACGAGGCATAAATGACCATAAACCCATACCCAAGAGATAAAAAATCAGGACAAATGTTATGACCATTGGTTGGCAAATTGCAGCTTCCTTGCACGTTTACCCTTCGTCCGTATGGGGTTATGTGAGCGGTGTGGTATGGCTTGAGGCTGCTATGTTGTGGTTATTGCTCGATTTTGCTGCTACCACATGATGTATCGTAGATCGCGCAGTTTAATAAATAAACAAAAGTAACAAAGGGTGATTTTTTTAAAGCTATAGAGAAGTTAAAAAACACATAGGTTTGCGAAAATACATGTTAGGCGAATATATATTTGCAGATTGTGCCACGACTGCGGTGATGGGATTGTCATCTATCGTAGTGTAGAAGCAACATCTATCCACTTCAGTAATCTACCCAAATTATATGTATAGCAGTAGTAAATTGGATCTTCATTTACGTGTATTATTTATGCAATACCGACACACTTTATACGTGAAAAATTAGAACAGTGCCTCCAATAGTTTTTGTTTTTCGAAAGATTATACTTAAAGCCATTGTCATGTCATAATCGAGACATAATGGTTCATATGTCATATTTTCAGACTATTAAAAATAATTGGGGCAACATGTCGAATAGTGAAAATATCTTAAGAACACATACAAATGCCATTGGTCATAACGATTGTTCCAATTTGCTTTCATATATTTCTTTTCGCTTTTTTCTAGACAAAAAAGTTTGTCTGCTTTCTCTCTTATCAAAATTGATTCAGGCCTCACCATTGCCAAATCATATTTTTCTTCAGTTCTTCGCATTAACACTGACTCAAATAAAACAAGAAAAGGAAAAAAGGCACAACAAGCAACACAAAAAACTTGACATGTAAATTCTTCTGTGAGTCCAAATAAGCTGACAGAGTTTAAGGCTGAGACCTGAATTTTCATCTGTTTTTTTTTTTTTGGGGTGCCGGGTAACTTTGCCAACATGTTCTACTTTCACTGAGAAAAGCGAAACAGAACAACAAGAACACGAAACAAAAATGAAATGGGAAAACTAAATCCTGGCAAAAACGAAGAAGAAGATGAACTTTAAGTATGATGTATGAACAAACTGTATGACTGTTGTACTCGTTTTCCAGTGTGGTCCTGTTATGATTTTTAGGCTCAGTTTTCGTAGTTGTGCTGTGCTTTGTACAAAAACCCTTCCAAGGTTATTTGTTCATTTTCCTCGCTGTGAAGGTATTATTTTTCACTAATTACTGTTGGAAGAAATGCCAGAAAGAGATGCATCTCTTTGTAGCAAAGGTTGACAGTTTGTCCCAATTATGTTAGGTTTTGGGCGAAGAGGAAAAGAGAACAGAGCTTAACGCTTAACGTTGCTGCACATAAGAAGATATTGTGTACAATATGGAGATAAAAAAGGTGCACACCAATGACCCATTGTTAATATCAAATATATGACATGATTATATGTGACATGTGGCAAAACCATAGAATTTTGTGAAATATTGATAGCTACATATATGTAGAATTCAACAGATGGGAATATATGTAGAATTTTACGCTGCAAAAGTATAAACGGCCCAGTTACAGGAATTATTAATATGGCATTGATTTTATAATAGAACATACATATTAAACATATAAATAAAGTAACATACATTTGTTTGTCTGTCTGTTCTTGAAAATTAAATGTCTGTGGTTGCTTTCACTGTTGTAAATTCATAACCATGACCTTTTTGGAGAACGCTGCCAACTTGCAACAACAAAAGAGAATTATCGAACTCTATTAAAAATGTACAGTGCCAAAAATTATTAAAACCACTAATTATTCGGAAAGTGAAATGAATGAAATATACATACATATGTATGTCTGCATGTATGAACCACACAGACAAAAAAGTGCATGTTAATTGTTACTAAATGTATGGAAAATACATGTCTGCACTATAGATTTCAAAGGTATTTAGAACATATTGGAGATGATGAAGACGCACAGTCTATATGACATCCCTTTATTATTACACCCACCAAAAGGTGAAGCGTACATTATATTTATCATTTGTCGTTAGCGAACACCTTGAATTATTCGTTGGTCAATATTGGTTCATAGACAACACAAAAAAGTTCAGCCCTATTTTTTAGAATTTGGAAGATTTTAACAACTTTTGGCTTTCCAATTTCTTGGTAGTATCAAAAATCAATAAAAACCAGTAAGGAAAGTATTGAAGTCGCACTGGTCCGACTATATGATACCCTTCACCACTTTGGGTATATTAAACATATGTATTCTTACAATTGTATGTCAATGTTCCCTCGAAGGAACATACTCATGTCCTTCTGCAACCTATGATAAATTTAATTTCATTCGGGCAGATTAAGCGTCGTCTGCGTACCATGGGACAAATTTATGGAAAACGATTTATAGAAAAATTGATACACGCCATTCGGTACGCTGCACTATTAAAAAATTAATCTCAATCAGACACCCGTTCGAAATACATGTGGAAGCTATGTGGGGCCAACTATATGATACTCGTCACGAGATGCTAATATAATATATACAATGTCCTTTAGATACCATCTTTAGAGGTCCTTTGAAATGGAAATGGGCGAAATTAAATGTGTGATTTTCATAGATATTTGAAATACCCCATACATACCCAGCATTCTGAAATCTATGAAAGCTTCCATGGCAATTGGGGGGATTTGGATTCTATGGTGTACCATTTTTATGACGCCAAGCCTAATTATTATTAGTATGTTTGTAAATCTGGACCTAATTGAGCATATAGCATTTGGTATGCTGCAGCACAATTTTACATCGTGTATATAAAACAGACGTAGGCTCTTCGAACTAAAATATATTTTGGAGCTTTATCTAAATCTGAACCGATTTCACCAAAACTTCGCATAATCCTATCTATACCTAACTCAGTACACTGCGAAAAATGTTGACTCAATCGGGAAAATATATGTTGATTTGGACAAATATTGGGAGTTATGTGCATCATCTACTTAAAATTGGACTAAAATGTATATGGGAACAATATCTAAATCTGAACCGATTTCCTCAAAACTTTGTATACATCAATATAGACCTATTTCAGACCTGTGCAAAATTTTGCCTCAATTCTTGGAAGTTTCGTGCACCACGAAACTATATATGGGCGCTATATCTTAATCTAAACCGATTTCAACACATTTTCACAACCATTAAACTGGACGCTGTGCCAAATGTTGTCTCGATCGGACAAATATTTGGTGTTTGGTACACCATTTAGATAAAATAGGACTATAATATATATGTGAGCTATATCTAAATTTGAACCGATTTTCTCCAATTTCAATAGGGTTCATCCTTAGGCCAAAGAAGTGACTTGTGCTTTAGCACATCCAAATCGGATCATAAATGCGACCTGCACTTTGTTTACAATTTAACATGGACAGACAGAAGGACGGACATGCATAAATCGGAGTCAATCTACATGTCGTAAAGATAATGACTGATATTGGATTTATAAATATTAAAATTTTGACCAACACCAGCCAGACGACGGACGTGTGTAAATCGACTCCAAATTTTCTGAAACGGATTTGGCCCAATGAAACATTTTCATCGTATCAATGTTATATTACGGTGAAATTTACACTTAGCCATAAGGCTGAGGGTATAAATATGCAATTTTGATGTTGACGTCATGTCGTTTGTAAACCGTGACCCACAATGTTATAAAATTTTACTGGTGCAAAGCTCAATGTCCCCAGATTTGAAATATTTTAGGATTTATTGACTCTAACTGAAATACACTTTTTGCCAAAAAAAAAAAAAAAAAAAAACAGTAAGGAAAGAAGTAAAGTCGGACGGAGCCGACTGTATGATACCCTTCACCACTTTGGATATATTCAACAGATGAATCCTAACAGACGTCGCGTTTTTAAAGGACCAGTAAAATTAAATTGGATCCATAAACATGTCGTTCTGCAACCGATACTAAATTTTTCATTTGGTCAGATTTCGTGCAAATCGGAAGACATATAGGGACTTTGGTGCTCCATTTACATTAAATCGGACGAAAATACGTATGAAATCTATATCTAAATCTGAACCGATTTTTCCCAATTTCAATAGGGTTCGTGCTTGGTCCAAATAAGTTACCTATGCAAAATTTCATCCAAATCGGATCATAAATGTGACCTGTACTTTGTTCACAAAAATACATGGACGGACGGACAGACGGACATGCATAAATCGACTCAGAAAGTGAGTCTATGCATATTCTCAAAAGGAACTACGTGTCTATCTCGTTTCCTTTTGCCTATTACAAACATATGCACAAAGACATAATACCCTGTACCACAGTGTGGTGAAAGGTATAAAAATAGGATTCCTGACCCGCAGTGGATAGGTTCGTTATTGTGTCAAATTTATTTTTGCATATTGAAAAATTTTAATTATTTTTCAAACTATGTACATACTTACCTTACTTCGTAAATAACATTAATTGCAACATAGTTAAATAAAGAATGCATATTTTATTGAAATATTTATTTAATAGTTAGTATAATTATCCACAGATGAATTCTCCCTGTAAATAAAAGAGCACAAATACAAAATCTATAAATTTGTACAAGCATATTTAATCATAATTTTATATTCATCGAAAATTATTTGTGAGATAAATAAAACTATCGTCCAAAACATTTCTCATTTAAAAAGAAATAAAAACAATATCATTATAAAATACTCTTCTCCGACACTAATCACTTACCATATATTAGTTCTTCAATAAAATACTATATAAGACACAGATTACATTATAACACATATAGTTAATACCCATATAAGTTTTGTAACAAAACTTCAACCAGTATTTCCGTGCTTCCAACTTTATCTCTTGTGTGGTTTCATCAATTACAACAATGTTCTGTATGTGCCATGTTTGGATATGTATGTATGTATGGTATATTGAAAATCTATTATTATGAAAGTTATATTAGCACTATTGACAGTTTGCGGTGGTAAAAGTTTCAATCTCATTGGCAAACTTTACGTTCCAAAAATTAGGTAAATTCTTTACCAACTTGTGAAGTATGTGGAAACAAAAGAAGGGATGTTCACAGAATTTCTTACGAGGTACGGTTGTGATTGAAATCAGAATAGAGTTTTAGGAAGGCTTTTTGTAATTCAATATATATATATTTTTTTTTCAATTTCATTAAATCAGCCCATATCGGAACTATATCGAATATTTCCTTCTGGGTTCTTATCATACTCACCAAGTCTTTTAACCCCTTAGTAATTTTCTACCCCAGAAATATTGTTGCACAATGTAATTAACTGTCACATAATAAAATAACGGGTAGCTTTTGTGTAATAATTTTTTATGAAACTGATTAACAATACATCATTTCTTATTCATCCTAATATGTTTATGTGCTCCAATTTGTATTTATGGTTAATCACACAGCTTTCTTCACAATAAAGGACTACAAAATCTTCCTTCTTAATGTAACACAAATAAACTCCTCTCTCACATGTAGTGGCATGCAGGCGTAATAATAACCAAACATAAACACGTCTGCTTAACAGACAATAGCGTGAGATACAGACTGTCTGTCTGTGCGGCTACATCCTTTGCGGTCGTACGTGATCAGTGTTTACAAACATTATATCGCTAGTCTTTAAAAACTACAAAGAATATATGAAATATGTGTTGCTCCCAAGTAAAAGATTTTAAAAGATATTAAGGTATAATGCGAAAATCCTTGTGTTAAAAGGTTGATGAACCCATCTGAGCTCTTGTAGTAAAATCTAAAGTAAGTGACATCATAAAGATTTCATATACTACAACAGAACGTATAACAAGTAAATATAAATTAATTATTTCGGTAGAATCGACAATAAAAACTTAATATGAAGATGTATAAAAAGTTCTGCCTAAAATACACAAAATAAAATTTAGAGTATTCATTGCCTATATGTATTATGATGCAGAGGGTCGTATTCAGGGTCGTACACAAAAAAGTTGAACTAGTTTGTATGTACATACATATTTCATATCACAATATAGTGTATCCTCTAAACTGTAGTATACATGTATGTACATGTGCATACATGCAGGATAATCACAAAATTCTTTTATAAATCTCATTTACCCCAAAAAAAAAAATAATAATTATCCTGAACAAAGTACATAAAAATTTTGTGAAGTAGACTAACAATAGCAACAACAAGATTCTTCCTTTAGACAGACATGATAGATAGACGAAGGACAAGGTTTTTTTATAAACAGCCATTAAAAGTAAAATGAATGACTGAATAGATGGATGGACAAATCTTTGACATGGCTACTGCAACAACAAGATGGCGATATCTGTTTTTTAGACAACGATGTCATCTAGATGAGGAAAAGGTAAATTTTGTATATATCTTAAATCATTACTTTTATATATGTCACTGTAGATTTGAAACGAAATATGACACCTTCCTAAAAGAGAGTTCGCAAAAATTTAAAAAAATATATAAATTCAAATTGGAAAACCGGGTTACATCTTCAAAATACCTATAATGGGATGGTACCTTTACATGGGGCCTATATCAAGCCTACATTGGAACTTTTCTGAAATCATATTTAAAAGTACCCTTTTATGCTCCACAAGGGGTGGATTTTTAAAAAAAATATATTTTTTAAAGTATCTACACATGGCGTGGATACTTTGTTGTAATCACGCTATATTTCGAAGGAATTGAGATAGCAGTCGTCTTTTGTCTGCAGGCAGGTCATGTTCGAAGATGGATATATGGGTCAACGTTTAGGCATAGCCCCCATATAAGGGTACCGCCCCATTTTCGATATTTTGGGTTTATTGAGCGCGCTTTTCAAACGAATTACCTGAAATTTGGTACATTGTGTTTATTTTGGGTACCAAATGTCTCCACTAAAAATTATAAATATCGGTCGTCCATTATAATTTGTAAACACGATATAGGCCACAGTTATGGACCAATCTTCACGAAATTTTGCATGTAGGATGGGTTGTGGCCAATGAAGATCCCTATTGTCTTTGGAAAAGAACGGTTAATATTTAGGGGATGAAATGGACCAAAAACTTTATTTTTGTCTAATTTTCTGGTCGCTCCAGAGGCCGCAATTATGGCCCAAACACCGTGAATTTTTGCATGGAGAAGGGGATCGAGCCAAAGGATAAGATAAGGGGTTGTCCCCATATAGGCATATTCTACCATAGTATAGGGGATAGTCGTTACTCGAAATAGTCAGTTTTACCCAAAAAATTATGGAATTGTAAGACAATTTAGTCATCGGTTGTAATCGTTCCGCTTTCTAAGGAAATCGCAATAAAAAACTCGAAACCTGACAATAATGAAATATATCGGCCAGCATTTAGGCATCTCCCCCATATAACTATTGAGATACAAAACTAAAATATTGGGTTCGAAATTTACATATGTCGGTCATTGATTAGGCATAGTCCTTATATAAATATAACCCCAAATATTCGCTAATTCCTACACTATGTAATCGAAATTGCAGTAGTTTCAGGATTATATATTCTACCATGCGTTATTAGTATCAGTCCACGCTTTGGGGTTTTCATTAAAAATTGCTGAAATTTGTATTTGGTGTCTGTCAGTATACCTATGGTGGAGGGTATCCAAAGTTCGGCCCGGCCGAACTTTACGCTTTTTTCACTTATTAAAAACTATTTTAAAGCCGTGGATCTTTTAATAGCTATGATTACCCGGGGATTTTTTTTAAATATATTTTTAAGGCGTGACGTTTTTAAAAAATTACAATAAAAAAATGTATAAAAAAATTTCAAAATCACCGTAAATTATGATATCCCAAACGTGGACCGAAATACCCCTTTGCAATAACAAATATCCCATTTGCAATACATGCTAAGAGTACTTGCAAAGTAAGTGCCATATTTCATAGTTATATCTTTGAAACCACTAAGGAAATTGCTAAATTAGGACTATGATTAAGACAATTCAGATTTATATTTTCGTCAAAAAAAAAATCACGTGCATGGAATCCAATTTTATTTGCCATGACCTATAGCACATAAAACCTACTGTATTTAATTTATATTCAACTAATGATAATGCACACAAATTTCTGTTATTTACATTTCTACACTACATTGTACATTTCGTACAACTTGAATTTAAATGCCGCTGTAAGCAAGAACATTTGGCCTTGCTTAAATCGAGTTTAGTTAAATTTACAAACCAAACTATAGCTTGATATATTTGCAAATTGAGTGGGTATGTATTTGCATTCGAGACTAAATGCTATTGTGAGTTAACCATGTCTGCAACTGTATTTGTTGTGGTGGTTTCATTTGTTTGCCTTTTACTTCTAGTACCCTTATTATCTATTGATGGAGAGGAGGGCGATAAAGGCAGGACAATTACTATAATGTCATTATCAAATACAAGCGACAGACAGTGGAGCAAAAAACCACATTTTCTGAAAAGAGTAAAACATCTACTAAACGTGGCCGAAAATATTGAAAAAAAATTACAATTCGGATATTTCTGCTTCTGTATGTCGATTTTAAACATTTGTATTCAGCTAGTGCAAGCAAATATATGTTTGAGACTGAAAATATAATATTTGTTTCTCAATTTTTTCTTATGACACTGTTATATTTTCATTCTATACTCTGTATATTGTATTCTCTTCTGTGTCAGCATTGACTACATGTGCAACGACTAGCTGAGTTGTTTAACAAAATTTCAAGGTCCTGTGGTTGCATACGTTTCCATCTGTTTGTAAATGTTATTGTTGTAGGTTTCATTAAGATTTTTAATTCTGCTGATGCTTTCATTTGGACAAATAAAGACAATCATGCAGTTGAGGATAAATTAAGAAAATACAACTGAAACTAAATATTTGTAATTTTTTGGAGAGAGAAAGAAGCAACAGACAACCGAATAGTTAACTAGAGAGCATACATACATGGATGCTGGTAAGGATGTAGAAGCAATCAAACGACATTGTAGTGTGTGGTTGTAGTAGTGCTAGTAAGACTACCACTATCTAACTATTCCTATTGCTATTCACAGTTTAGTATCTTTCTTTTCCTATACGAAGGAGTAATTTAGATGGAATAACTCAATGCTATTCCTTTTTGGCTACGAAAATGTTTAAACTCCTATTAAGAATATCAAAAACTGTCGCAATATCCCATAGGTTTCTATTTATACCCTTCAGGGTACAGGGTACAGGATATTATGTCTTTGTGCATATGTTTGTAACAGCAAAAGGAAACGAGATAGACACATGGTTATGCATAAAATCACTTTCTGGGTCGATTTATGCATGTCCGTCCGTCCATGTATTATTGTGAACAAAGTACTGGTTGCATTTATGATTCGATTTTGATGAAATTTGGCACATGTCACTTATTTGGCCCAAGGACGAACCCTATTGAAATTGGAAAAAATCGGTTCAGATTTGGATATAGCTCCCATATATATTTTCGTCCGATTTTAGGTAAATGGTGCACCAAAGTCCCTATATTTCTCTCGATTTGCATGAAATTTGGCACAGCGTAATGAATTAAGTCTAGAATGATGTGTGTTAAGCTTCCTGAAATCGCTTCAAATTTAGATATTGCTTCTATATCTGACAAAATAAAATATTTAGTATTGGTTGCATAATGACATGTTTACTGATCCAATTTATTTTATGTCCTTTAAAAATAGACGTCTAGATTCATCTGTTGAATACACCCAAATAATTGCCACTACTTTCCTTACTGGTTTTGCTACGAAAATGTTTAAACTCCTATTAAGAATATTAAAAACTGTCACAATATTAGATTCTTTTTATATAGGGTACTCCGATATATGTCTTTGTATATGTTTGTAACAAAGGAAACGAGATAGACACATGGTTATGCATAAATCACTTTCTGGGTAAATGGTGCACTCCGTCCATGTATTATTGTGAACAAAGTACTGGTTGCATTTATGATTCGATTTTGATGAAATTTGGCACATGTCACTTATTTGAAATCGCTTTAGTTTAGATATAGCTCTGATATATAGTTTTGTCCGATTTTGTTGTAAATGGTGCACCAAACTCCCAATATTGGTCCGATTGGGACTACATTACTGAGTACTGAATAAGGTCTAGGTTGATAACTGCCAAGTTTTGTTGAAGTCGGTTCAGAGTTAGATAAAGCTCCCAAATATAGCTTCGTCCGATTTTATGTCAATGGAACAAAAAAAATCCGATTAAGGTAAAATTTTGCACAGAGTACTGAATTAGGTCTAGGTTGATAACTGCCAAGTTTTATTGAAGTCGGTTCAGATTTAGACATAGCTCCCATATATAGTTTCGTCCGATTTTATGTAAATGGAGCACCATACTGTCAATATTGGTCCGATCAAGAAAACATTTTACACAGAGTACTGAATTATGTCCAGATGTATGCGAAGTTTTTTTGGAATCGGTTCAGATGGAGCTCTATACAGTCAATGTTTTCCGATTGATACAATATTTTGCATACCGCATTGAAGTTACTACAGGTTAGTATGTGTATGGAATGTTTTAATTTAGCTCAAATATCTATCAAATATCTTCAAGTAGTTTATTTCGTCCGATGGTCCTCCAAAGATGTCATGTCTGTTCTACCTAAAGGATATTGTACATATAAGCGTCTCTTGTATGTACCCAAAGTGGTGAAGGGTATCATATAGTCGGCCCCGACCTACTTTTCAACTTTCCTTACTGGTTAAAATTTGGATCTCCGGATTCTTCGAGGTTGAACATGTTTTTGCAGAATATTTTGTACGGGTCCAAATTTTAAAAATTAAAACCTGCACAATTTCAGTTATCTTTCTAATGGTAGGTATTTTTCAGGATTTTCCAATCGAAGTGACTGAATTTGCTGACCTGTAATTTTATATGAATATTCAGAGTTGAGACAATTCAACGACCATATCGAGAGACGAATTTTTTCAAATTGAAATGTATTTGTTTACGGTTTAAAACCAAATTTCCATAAGACTTATTTGCCAGTTTTTAAAGGCTTTTATGCCCTCTTCATTATTTTGTAATATCTCGAAATATGCGTCACATAAATTATGACAAAGCTCGCAATATTTATGGTAGAGCTTTGGTATGATTCACCATAATTTCATAGAGGGGTTTTAAATGAATTAACTCTATGTTGATAGTTGGTCCCCCAATATAGGTCGAACTTTGCTTTAGCGCTCATACTAAAGTCCCGCCACATTTTAGATATTCTGCTGGCCCTTGATCCATTTTCTAACCGGAAAGGTTAGAAATATATAGTATTTTAAGTATTTAGATAGTTTTCGTGCATTTATGTAGGATAAAAATCATATTGAAATGTAATTTACACTCTAGGAGCACGACCGATTTTAGGTATTTATAATGGGCATGGTAATGGTGGAGGTTATATAAAGTTGGGCCGGGTAATTTTCACAAAAAAGATTGTCATACTATTTCTTAAACTCCTATTTATTTTCCTCACTATTGGCAGCTGCCATTTGATTAATATGGTACATCAATAATTTGAATTATAATTTAAATAATTCAAATGTTTCATGTATAGAGTGGTTTATCCCCTTTCAATAAGAAGGTTTAGCACGTAACCAATCACAAAACACACAAGTTTTAAAACTCCAAACGTTTCAAATAAAGCAGGGAATTGGAACATACACAACGAACGTTAGTTGTCGACTAAAAAAACTTTGAGGCTCATGTTTACTCTAGTTAAGGTGAACCCAATGTTAATAACATCCAAATGGTATTCGTATGTTACCCTTCTTTTCTCATATTACCAAAAAATATTCTGACAGAAAGAAGGTTGTTGCTCCGCTCCCGAGAGATGGAGAGCGCAACCAAAATGAATATCCTGTAAACAGACAGTTATCTCTTCAGATTGAATTGTTAGTTTGTTCTCTAAATTTTGGGTCTCATTTTCACCTCTCTCATTTTTACTAGGTTCTAAGATAGCTCTCTCTCACATGTTCGTTGTTATTGTACTGTGTTTGAATTTGGTTTTTAATTTCAAAACATAAAAGAAAATGAGAAAATTCAAGTTCAACGTGTGTTTGTTTTCATTTTTTATATTTGTTGTTGCGATTCTCTTGATGTTTTCTAAAACAAGTTGAATTGTTGGTTGAAATGGAAATGATAAATAATTCCTGTTGCCGATTAGAAGGGTTCAGTTTATGGGTTGATAATCACTACATTTCTCTTTTGGATAATGCCAATGATTGTATATCTTACGTTCACCTCATACGGAAGGTGTGACTAAAATCTTAAAAATACCAACAATGGCGCTATTATGCGGTATGTTTTTAGCGCAATAGTTTTGCAACGAAAAAAAATTAGCAACTTTGATGACAAAATGCTTTAAAACGACAAAAATAAAGCGGTACCTTTATATGGTGGGTACCTCAACGCCATCAAAAATATTTATTGGTACCTTTTCCAATAACAAAATTTTTTTTGTGTGTTGGGCAATCTTCAATTATATATGTGCAAAGTTAAAACCACAAGGGTTGGGTAATACACTGAAAATCTTGAAAAATATGTATTTTTGAATGTTGAAATGGAAATGATAAATAATTCCTGTTGCCGATTAGAAGGGTTCAGTTTATGGGTTGATAATCACTACATTTCTCTTTTGGATAATGCCAATGATTGTATAACTTCAGAATCTAAAAATTCCAACAATGGCGCTATTATGACTATTTTTAGCGCAATAGTTTTGCAAGAAAAAAAATTAGCAACGTTTGATGGCAAAATGCTTTAAATACAAAAATAAACGTGCCTTTATATTGGGAAGTTTTTCCACATATGTGTGCCCGCAATAAATACCAAATTAAAGCCACTGTGTTGGGTAATACACTTCAAAAATATGTATTTTTGAAATTAAAGTAATATCCTTCGATTGATGTTGGCACAATAAATCGATTATATCTTCAAGAGTTGTTGAGATTTTACAGATTATATGCAAAATAACGTGTTAATATTTGGAAGGACATTCTTGAAATAGTGTAGGCTCCAATTAATTAAAAAACTAATCGATCGACTCGAAAAACACACAAAAAAATAAGTTTTCGGTCCACTGCATCCCAATATTATTATCTGATCATCACCGAAAATTGTTGACGTTATCCTTGACCATTCCTGGATCCTCATGGAAAATTTAAAGCGATCCGCGCTATATTTCCGCCTCTGGTGTGATAATGTGTTACTAAATAATATCTGAGTACGTAAAAACCTGTAATTATTTAAGTGTAACTCCCACATCCGATTACATAATACAATGTAATTTTTATCAATTTAAAGGCCATCCATTCCTCTTGGATACACTATCAATTTCTCGGGTCTATGTCCTTCAGGAGTAAATTTATATGCCATAGAATACAAATTTCGTCATTTTTTCACACAAAAGGCAGGGTCCATTTAACCCGCTAAATATTGACCGATCTTTATCAAAGCAGGCATGCATATTCTTTGGTCCGATCCCCTTCTCCATGTAAAAATTCGCGATGTTTGGACCCTAATTGCAGCCTCTCACCCTAATTTCGTGAAGATTGGTCCATAAATGTGGCCTGTATCGTGTTTACAAATTATAATGGACTGACGGACGGACGGACACACATGTCTAGATCGACTCACCTAGTCGAGATATGACAATCGGTATACTGAAAGCTGGGTCTAGGACCAATATTTCGCGGCGTTACAAACTCTTGGGGCTGCACAAAGCTAGAATACCCTGACAACATAGTTGTGTAGGGTATAATAAACGAAAATCAATTTTTTAATTAATTCGACCCCACACTTTTTTAAGAATGTCCCTATACAATATCAAGTGAGTAGTAATAATATACATTTCAAAATGAAGATGAAACGAAAAACTATATATAATTACGTAGGTTTAAGAAAAGCCATATAACCTATCGGTTCACTGTAATATCGGTACATTTAACTCAAATTGGACATTAAAGGCGATAACATTTAACATAATTTTATGCTTCCCTACTGTTACCATCTGTGGAACGTGGAACTTTTAATATTTAACATTGGAGTAACATAGTTTGTAATTTAACAACGTATGTAATGTTACTGAAACAGTGGTTATTTTCTGTACAAATGATTTAGATTTATGTAAACGCATATAAAATACTATTGAAAATTGTCATATTTTTAGATATATCTGCTCTGATCAGTATTAATTAACAATATTTATAGACAATCCCAATTTATTTTTCTTTCCAGTTACAGATGTGAGGAGAAGTGAACCACCACTCTTTTCAACCAATATAATCCACGCAAAAACACTTTACAATGATGATAACTGCTGCAGCACAAACTAAAATTTTCTGTAAGTTTTTTATAAAAAAAACATAAAATTTTTATATTATGAAAAGTATCAATTAAACTTAAAAGCTCGTTGATACATAGTGCGTATACGTTTTGCATACATCCTTTGACTGTATGTTATACGCCACCTATCAATGACTGGATAAAAAAATAAGATAAAAAAATCCTTCAACGATAGGAGGTATTTTTATACCATTCTTCACGAAATTTTGCATGTAGGACGGGTTCTGGGCAAAGAAGACTATTGTTTTTGATAAAGATGATTAATATTTAGGGGATAAAATGGACCAAAAACTTTATTTTTGTCTGATTTTCTGGTCGCTTCAGAGGCCCCCATTATGTCCCGAACAAATTTTACATGGAGAAGGGGAATAGAATAATCATGCCGGTTTTGACAAAGGTTGGTCATTTTTTAGCGGGTCAAACGAACGTTGATTCTTGTGTGGAAAATTACAAAAAATAGTATTCAATGCGTATATATTTTCTACTGAAGAACATAGATCCGATAAGTTGATAGTATATAGAAGAGGAGTTGTTGACTTTTAAATTTATACCAATTATATTGTCGAATGTACTTGGATGTGGGAGTTACACTTAAACATTTACAGGTTTTTACATATTCAGATATTATTTAGTAATCCATTACAATACTAGAGGGCGGAAATATAGCTCTGATCGCTTTGAAATTTTCCATGAGGTTCCAAATGAGGTCAAGGACAACGCCTTTAATTTTCGGTGATGATCAGATAAAAATTTTGGGATGAAGACAGAAAACTTAATTTTTTTGGGCTTTTTCCCAATCGATCTATAGGCCACAATAATAAGACGAACATCACAACAAGTAAGGAAGAGGTGCTGTTGACCTCTAATCGGGCAAGAGGGTGCAAATATTACGAACTATTGCCCAGGCTCAATAAACATCAGCAGAAAGTTAGAGTTCCGTCGTTGTTTTGTAGAGTATCGTATGGTCGGCCCTATTGATTTTATATAATTTTATACTTTCTTTTAGTTCTTATGCCTGATGTCCCGGGACATTTTTAGTATTTTGAAGGTTTTAGCCACATATTCCCACCGAAGTGACTGCAGTTACTATTCAGGATTCCGCTATATCTCGATTATCTGAGTTAACCTAGCTATATGTGTCCGTTGTACTCAAAGTACAGATCACATTTAAAGACCAATCGTCAGCAAAAATTGTATGTGGAGCTAGTTCTCGCAAAAAAGTGCACGAATATTTTTGTAAAGAACATCCTTTTTATACCCTTCACCACACTGTGGTACAGGGTATTATGTCTTTGTGCATATGTTTGTAACGGGCAAAAGGAATCGAGATAGCCCATGGTTCCTTTTGAGAATATGCATAGAATCACTTCCTGAGATGATTTATGCATGTCCGTCCATGTTGTGAACAATGTACATGTCGCATTTAAAATCCGATTTTGATGAAATTTGCCAGAGCTCATTTATTTGGCCCAAGGACGAACCCTATTGAAATTGGTGAAAATCGGTTCAGATTTAGATATAGCTCACATATACATTTTCGTCCGATTTAATGTAAATTATGCACAAAGTCCCTATATATGTTTCGATTTGCACGAAATTTCGTATGGTCTACTGGATTATGTTAAAATCGGTTCTAATTTAGATATAGCTCCCATATATAGTTTCGCCCGATTTAAGGTGTATGGTGCACCTAAATATCTTTCGATTTGCACGAATTTTGGCATAGCGTACTGAATGATGTGTGCCAAGTTTGGTGAATATCGGTTCAGATTTAGATATAGCTCCCATATGTATCTTCATCCGATTTAAGGTAAATGGTGCACCAAAGTCCCTAAATATCTTTCGATTTGCACGCAATTTGGCACAGCGTTTGAAGCCTATAATGATGAATTAAGCCTGTAATGATGTGTGCTAAGTTTCGTGGAAATCGTTTCAGATTTAGATATAGATCCCATATATATATTTGCATCCGATTTAATACAAATGGTGCACCAAAGTCTCTAGTTATCTTTCGAGTTGGACGAAATTGTGCACAGAGTTCTGAATTAAGAGTAGAAGTAGGTTACTAAGTTTCGTGAAAATCGGTTCAGATTTATATTAAGCTGCCATATATATTTTCGTCCAATATAATGTAAAGGGTGCACCAAAGACTCTATATATTCTCCGATTTGCACACAATTTGCCATAGTGTACGGAATTGAGTCTAGAATTTGGTCTAGCGTACCGAACTGAGTCTTGAATGATGTATTCCAAGTTTCGTGAAGATCCGTTCAGATTTGGATATAGCTCCCACATATATTTTCGTCCGATTTTACATATTATTACGAAGCTTTGCATAACATATTAATTGAGACTTGAATTTAGCATAGGTTGCAGAAAGACATGAATATGTTCCTTCGAGATAACATTGACATACAATTGTAAGACTACATATGTACAATATATCCAATGTGGTGAAGGGTATCCTATAGTCGACCCAGTCCGACTTTACTACTTTCTATACTGGTTGTATATAGAGCTTACCTTATACCTTACGCGAATGAAATGTCCGATTTTACACAAGCTTTACACTTCGTAATACTTTTACCAAACCTAAGTCATGTCCGAAGATGGGACCCATTAGTCCACTCCATCTGGTTACCCCCCACAAAGTTTCAATATTTGGAATATTTGTTAATTCAATAAAAAACGAATGGAATGTTCGTTAGATCATATCCGAAAATGGAAACCATACATCTGTCGGCTAAAACTACTGACACTTTTTTCTTGAACTTTACCCAAAGTACCACAAAAAGTGAAACTATTATACAAACATATCGCTCATACGATTTTATATAGGGTCCCCTAAGGCAAGAAATCGATTTTGCAGATTTTTTCATCCTTATCCCCTTTTACCTGATCCTTATTTCTCTTCCATTATTCATAAGTAAGAATTTTAGTTTTCAATCGCAATGTGAATATTGTCAATTGTTTGCTCCCTTACGTCCATATCATGTTGAGAACAAATAAGAGTTTTTTATTATTGCATATTGTGACATTTACATACTTGCATCGTCGATAAGAGCTGTCATTGTTTGCTTTCATGTCGCAATATTTGCTAAAAATTTGTTGCAATCGAAACGGAAATATGGTGATATGTTAGAGCATTTATTGGCTAAATGCCAACGACATCATATCTTTGTATGTATTTTCATATTGACACACTACGGTTTTGTTATATCTTATTTTCTGAGGCGAAAGCGATTGAATTGGATAGATATTGATGTAAATGAATACATTTTTTTCAGTATTTGAAGCAAAGTAATTTTTTCGACTCTGCAGGTGATTTCATTAACATGATTAATCTTTGCTTTATAGAATCAATATATCGTTACAGTCTGTTTCCAACATATCGTGAGCAATTTAAACGCAACCCATCTTTATTCAAAAAGTGATACATTTTGACAAAAAAATTGGAAATACTCACAAACTATATAATTTTTTATACCCTTTACCACACTGTGGTACAGGGTATTATGTCTTTGTGCATATGTTTGTAACAGGCAAAAGGAAACGAGATAGACACATGAGAATATGCATAGAATAACTTTCTGAGTCGATTTATGCATGTCCGTCTGTCCGTCCCTCCGTCTGTAGATGTTAAATTGTAAACAAAGTACAGGTCGCATTTATGATCCGATTTGGATGAAATTTGGCACAAGTCTCTTATTTGGCCAAAGGACGAACCAAATTGAAATTGGGAAAAATCGGTTTAGATTTAGATATAGCTTCCATATATATTTTCGTCCGATTTATAGTAAATGGGGCACCAAAGTCCCTATATATCTTTCGATTTACACGAAATTTGGCACAGGGTACTGAATTATGTCCAGAATAATGTGTGCCAAATTTCAGGAAAATCGGGTCAGATTTATATATAACTCCCATATATATTTTCGTCCGATTTAAGGTAAATGGGTCTCGAAAGTCTATATATATTTTTCGATTTGCACGAAATGCGGCATAGAGTACTAAATTTTGTCCAGAATGATGTGTGCTAAGTTCAGATTTAGATATAGCTCCAATATATATTTTCGTCCGATTTTATGTAAATGGTGTACATATTGTGCGATTTGCAAAACATAGAAATTCATATAAATTAATTCCGGGCCTGTTTCCTTGAAATCGGTACAGATGTAGGTATAGCCTCGCACACAATTTTGTACAATGTACTGATGTTGACGATGGTTCAGATTTACATATAGCTCCTATATATACTTTCGTCCGATTTTATGTAAATGGTGTACTAAAGACTCTTAGCTAGGCCGATTTGCAAAACATACTGAAATGTATATAAATTAATTCCGGGAATGTTTCCTTGAAATCGGTTCAGATGTAGATTTAGCATAGCTTCCATATATAAATTCGACATATTCATGTTGATTGTAAACGAAATAATCAATATGTGTGTGATTGATATTACATTTTAAACAGTGAGGTATACCAGATAGCGTGCGTATTGTTTGATTAAAATCTATTTACAAAATATGGAATACATTGCAGAATGACATGTGTAAGGATTGACTTATACTGATAAAGATCGCATTTTTAAGAATATATAACCACAGAAAGTTAGATTTTCGTGGAAATTTTTTAATTTTGCTTCACTGGTTTAATTTTGCTTTTCGAATTCGAAATAATTGTTATATTTTCATTCTCCACTTTTTCCTACTCAAATATGTTTGGAAACCATTTCGGAATTAAAAACACATCGTAAACTTCTTTAAAATATTACAATAATATCATGATAATGTCTCATTGGAACCTATAATACCATTTCAATAGCACAAATTTATCATAACGACATTCTCATTCCAAATAATGTTCATATTTTCCAATTAAAATTGTATACAAAATGTTAAACACACTTTGCAGGCCTTAAAATTCAATTTCCAAATCGTCTTAAATTTCAAAGCGAAATTGTAGACGTAATAGCATTTGGGTGAAACCCACCATGTTTGTAAACGATTGGAATGATTACACCCAGAATTTGATTTTGGAATTTGAGAATTTTTACATTTATTTGGCATGTGTTAACAAACTATTACAGACATTTATGCTTGGTAAATATTTTCAAATAAATAATTCCCAAAGGATGTTTCGAAACACTTCGAACATACATATGTATGTGTAGATGGTAAAGGCTGAGTGAAATGTTTAGTCAGCTGGAATTTGAATTACATTTGGATATGGTTTGTTATTAATTAACAATAACAATACAGGAATATTTTTAATTGTTATAAGTAGATTATTTATGAAATATATAAATTGTAATACATACATACATATAAATATTACAAGTATTTGTGTTATATATACTTCACTTTAAACACTAATTACGTTATATAATATGCTTTAGTTTGGTAATTAATTTCATTGCTTAAATTGAAGCATCGGGAATTAAAGCGAAAATATAAGAATTTCAACATACCAAAAATTAAGCGGAAACATTTTCTGGGAGCCTATTTAGAAATTTTTGTATTCGACAAAT
This sequence comes from Musca vetustissima, assembly GCF_032173495.1. Taxonomy (NCBI): domain Eukaryota; kingdom Metazoa; phylum Arthropoda; class Insecta; order Diptera; family Muscidae; genus Musca; species Musca vetustissima. Next base: position 28,923 of record NW_026884654.1, read on the forward strand.
CAGGAATACTAAATTACATCCACTTTGGATGGAAAATACGGTAAAAACATGAAAATACCGTAAATGGAGCAGGACCTTTATATAGGGGCAATGTTAAAACATGATGCTACATTGTAGAAAACTTTGTTATACCCTTCACCAAACTGTGGTACAGGTTATAATGTCTTTGTGCATATGTTGGTTCCTTTTGAGAATATGCATAGAATCACTTTCTGAGTCGATATATGCATGTCCGTCCATCCATCTGTCTGTCTGTCCCTCCATGTATTTTTGTGAACAAAGTACATGTGGCATTTTTGATCCGATTTGGATAAAATTTGGCACTTGTCAATTATTTGGCCCAAGGACGAACCCTATTGATGTGTACAAAGTTTAGTTGAAATCGATTCAAATTTAGATATAGCTCCCATATATAGTTTCATCCAATTTTAGGTAAATGTTGCACCAGTATTTGACCAATTGAGACAATATTTTGCACAGCATACTGAATTAAGTCTAGTTTGATGTGTGTGAAGTTTTGTTGAAATCGGTTTAGATTGACATATATGTTCCATATAAAATTTTGCCAGATTTCATACAAATGTTACACCAACAATTCAAGTCTGTACGATATAAATGTAATTTTTTATAGACTTCAGAATGGTTTTTTATTGGTTCAAATATCTATGTAGATCACATTTGTTTTTCACCCGATTCCATGTCAATGGTCTTTCAAAGATGTTACGTCTCTTCTATAAACAGAATATTGTACCCATTATCATCTCTTGTATGTAACCAATGTTGTGAAGGCTATCATATAGTCGGCCCCGTCCGACCTTAGAACTTTCCTTACTGGTTTTTGTTTGTTTTTCCGATCGCTAGGCTGTGCGAAAGATAGGGACTGACCATAGAATAAACATGACTGTTTTCACGAAGATCGGTCAATATTTAGCGGGTCTATTGGACTCAGACTTTTGTGTGCAAAATGACAGAATTCCTGTCGTATATATTTACTACAGAAGTTGATAGTATTAGTATATACTAGGAGTGGCTTACGTTTAAATTGTTGTTGTATGTACTCGGATGTGGGAAACATACGTAAATGTTTACAGATGTCTACCTATATGATATTGTTCAGAATTACCATTACCACACTCGAGGGCGGTAAGACGTCTATAATATTCGGTGATCAGATATACGGTATGAAGTGGACCGAAAGCTTTATGTTTTCAGGTTTGCACATCACAAATTTTACAAGGATATGGAAACTTGACCAAATAATTAAAATGGCTTACAAAATGTTAAAACATAATGATTCTGCTGTACCTATATAACTTTTCCACGCTTATGACCTAATGTTCTTTAAAAAAATATTCTTAAATAAATAAATAGACTATAAACTCAGATAGACGTTGATGATATAATAATAAACCAGTAAGGGTATATCCTACATATGTATCCTAACAGAGGACGCGTTTTTGTTATATATTTATATCTGAATCGATTTCAGGGAAACTTGCTAGAGACAAATTTATATTACATCAGTACGTTGTGTCAATCGGCCTAGCTATGAATCTTTTCACGAAGCTTAGCAACATCATTTTAGACTTAATTCAGTACCCTTTACCAAAATTCGTGCAAATCGAAAGATATATAGGGTCTTTGGTGCACCAATTACCATAAAGCGGATGAAAATATATATGGGAGCTATATGTAAATCTGAACCGATTTTCACGAAACTTGGCAGACATCATTATCGATTTTATCCATTACTCTGTGCCAAAATTCGTGCAAATGAAAAGATTTCTAGGGACTTTAAAGGACTATTTACCTAAAATCGGGCGAAATTATATATGGGAGCTATATCTAAATCTGAACCGATTTTTACGAAACTTTGCACACATCATTGTAGACTTAATTTAGTACGCTGTGCCCAAATCAAAAAATATATAGGGACTTTGGTACACAATTTACCTTAAATCGGACGAAGATATATATGGGAGCTATATCTAAATCTGAACCGATATTCACGAATCTTTTTACACATCATTCTAGACTTAATTTAGTACGCTGTGCCAAATTCCGTGCAAATCGAAAGATATATAGGGACTTTGGTGCACCATTTACCTTAAATCGGGCGAAATTATATATGGGAGCTATATCTAAATCTGATCCGATTTTTCCCAATTTCAATAGGGTTCGTCCTTGGGCCAAACAAATGCGCTGTGCCAAATTTCACCCAATTCGGATCATAAATGCGACCTGTACTTTGTTTACAATTTAACATGGACAGACGGACGGACGGACATGCATAAATCGACTCAGAAAGTGATTCTATGCATATTCTCAAAAGGAACCATGGGTCTATCTCGATTATTTTTGCCTGTTACAAACATATGCACAAAGATAAAATACCCTGTACCACAGTGTGGTGAAGGGTATAAAAATCCAAGCAGCTTGTGACTCCTAAAATGTTTATTAAAAATCCTTTCTTCTGATTTTGATGGTACTAAACAAATATTTTTTTAAAAATTCTCTTACAGTGCTTCACAAAATGTTATGAAAAATCCACCCTTATTGCTCTCATTGTCCGTAATAAAGAATTCATTAAAATGTCACTATTGTGGCTCTGATAGTTCTTGATAAAACAATCTTTACAAGTTCATTAAATTAACATAAAAATATTTCTTGACTCTTAAAAAAATACCCCTGTGATTTTTGACAGCATAGAAAATATACAAATAGAATTTATTATTTAATGTTTATTGTAATACTAAAAGTAGCAGGTAAAAAAGTATATGTCTTGAAGAGAAGGTAAGAAAAGGGAATAGAAATGCTTAAATATGTGAAATAGATTTTTTCTTATTATTCGGGCATTGGACAGCTTTTATTGTTGTTTAACTTCAGCTTCTTAACCAAAGCCTCCAAACGTTTTTCATCAACCAAGCCAATGAATTTGTCCACAATTACGCCATTACAGAACGCCAATACAGCAGGCACAGCCTTTACATCAAATGTTTCAACCAAATCTTGATTCTGTTCAACATCTACAATAGCCAGATCGATGTGTTTGGATTTTTCGGTCAGAGCATTTAAAATTGGCGTTAGAATATGACAGGGTTCACACCATTCCGCATGGAAGTCGACAATTACCGGTTGGCCATTATTGATTACCTGGATAATAACAGAACATATTTTAAAACATTTTATTTATATTTTTTATTTCAATTAGTATTTTATTTAGATCTTTAAAAAATATTAAACTAAAAAATTCTTACCAACTGATCGAATTGCTCATGATCATTTACGGCGTATTTCTTCCACACAACTGGATCCTGCGAGAAAGTTCTTTTGGTTGAAGCAAAGACACCTGGCCCCACAACACGAAGATTTTGTGCAATGGATGATTTGACAAAAGAGCTTAGAGTTGATATCAAACTTGATTTTATTATTTGTAGCATAATTAGACTGCGACGTCAACTGCAAGCAGAGAGTAAACGTTAATTTTTTTCAAACTCACAAAGATTAAATTCGAACTTACTTTCAATATTCCGTTATTAACTTGAAAACACTTTGCCCGGATAATAATTCAATGTTCCTTTCACTTCGATGATTTATTGAAAACTGAATGACACATTCGGTTGGGAAACGTTATTTGTAGACAGCTGTAAATTTCAAATGTGGCATTTCATGGTGGTGGTATTGTTGTAGGATATCCTACTACCTGCGTGACTAAGTAAACACAGATTTTTGTTGTCAGCTTGTGTGGAATACCACCAACACAGGGTAAATTTTTCTTTCCTCTGATAGGACACACACGCTAACAGATTCCTAAACACACACACACACACTTCACACGTCTCCCTGCATAAGGATTGACAAATAAACACTAGGTACCGTACCCTACACTACCCTACTTAAACCTAATATGGGCAATGTATGCACGTGGAAAACAGACAAAAGTATTTATAGGGAAAATGCTAATTATTTTTGGTTTCCAGTCAATGGTTAACAGATGGTGATTCTGAAATCATTTGGAACTGAGTTTGTTTGTTTTTTCGGGAGAGAGTGAAATAAACAACATAGCGCAGTGGGAAAATTATATAATAAAATAAACACAAAAATACAGTTGAACCTACTACAAACATTTTATTTTACACACGAGTAATATCCACATGTAAGGAATAGTTTTTAACCAAGAATTTTTTAGAGATATTATATATTTATGTCAAACTAGATGCCCATTTTTCACCAAAGTGTCTTTGATGACTTAAATTCTAGGTTTAGATTCCCACCTATCCATATCCGTGGACTTACAAAGCGGGAGCCGTGTTCGATTGGTTTTCTTGGATCGCAATTTTTATACCCTTCACCACAGGGTATTATGTCTTTGTGCATATGTTTGTAACAGGCAAAAATAATCGAAATAGACTTTCAGAGTCGATTTATGCATGTCCGTCTGTCTGTCCATGTTAAATTGTAAACAAGGTACAGGTCGCATTTATGATCCAAATTGGATGAAATTTGGCACAGCTCATTTGTTTGGCCCAATGACGAACCCTATTGAAATTGGGAAAAATCGGTTTAGATTTAGATATAGCTCTCACATATATTTTCGTCCGATTTAAGGTACCAAAGTCCCTATATATCTTTCGATTTGCACGAAATTTGGCATAGCGTACTGCATTAATTGTAGAATGATGTGTGCAGGATTTCGTGAAAATCGGTTTAGATTTAGATATAGCTCCCATATATATATTTGCCCGATTTTAGGTAAATAGTCCTCTAAAGTCCCTATATATCTTTCGATTTGCACGAAATTTGGCACAGCGTAATGACTAAGGTCTAGAATGATGTGTGTTAAGTTTCGTGAAAATCGGTTCAGATTTAGATATAGCTCCCATATATAGATTCGCCCGATTTTAGGTAAAATGTCCTCTAAAGTCCCTATATATCCTTCGATTTGCACGAAATTTGGCACAGCGTAATGACTAATGTCTAGAATGATGTGTGCAGAGTTTCGTGAAAATCGGTGCAGATTTAGATATAGCTCCCATATATCTCTCCGTCCGATTTAAGGTAAATGGTGTACCAAAGTCCCTATATATCTTTCGATTTGCACGAAATTTGGCATAGCGTACTGCATTAAGTGTAGAATAATGTGTGCAGGGTTTCGTGAAAATCGGTTCAGATTTAGATATAGCTCCCATATATTCATCCGATTTAGATATAGATTTAAGGTAATTTGTGCATCTTTCGATTTGCACGAAATTTGGCATAGCGTACTGAATTGCGTTTGTAATAATGTGTGCTAAGTTTCATGAAAATCGGTTCAGATTTAGATGTAGTTCCCATGTATATTTTCGTCCGATTTTATGTAATTGGTGCACCAAAGTCCCTATATATCTTTCGATTTGCACGAATTTTGGTATAGGGTACTAAATTAAGTCTATAATGATGTTGCTAGGCCGATTGACACAACGTACTGAAGTAATATAAATTAGTCTCTGGCAAGTTTCCCTGAAATCGGTTCAGATATAAATATATAACAAACACGTACCTCTGCTATGATAAATATGTAGAATATACCCAAAGTGGTGAAAGGTATCATAAAGTCGGCCAGTCCGACTTTACTACTTTCCTTACTGGTTTCTTCTGAGTTCTTAGAAAACAGTTCCCTTGACTACTTCACAAAAAAAGTGAATCTGCCACATCCACATATCGTGAATTAAGAGGAGATTATGGTTTACATACTACAACTACGCAAGCAATTGACAAAATTCTGTAAAAATTTCTTGTGATTGGAATGGTTACAAAGGCCTGTGAATTAGCTTCGTCGATTCCTCGTTCTCGGGAACTAGGATTGTCTTACGGCACAGCGACGAAGCACATATCTTTATATAGAACAGACATGCCGTATTTAGAGGACCTTTGGAATGAAATCGGGCGAAAATAAATGCCTGATATACATAGATATTTGAATCTATTAAAAACCCCCATACACATACCATTCTGAAATCTATGAAAAAGTCCATGTACGAATCAAAGCAAAATTATGTATGTATGAAAATTCGGACCAAATTGAGCTCCCGATGTTGTTGTCTCAGTCGGACAAATATTGGGAGTTTGGTGTATCATTTACCTATAATCGGATGAAGCTATTTACGGGAGCTATATCTGAATCTGCACCGATTTCAACAAAACTTCAAAGACATCAATCTGAACCTATTTCAGTGCGCTGAGCAAACATCTGTTTCAATCCGACAAATATTGGGAGTTTGGACGAAACTACATATGGGATCTATATCTGAATTACAATTACAGCAAAACTTCACAGACATTAAACTGGACCTAATTCAGTTAACTGTGCAAAATGTTGTCTCGATTGGACAAATATTGGGTGTTTGGAGCACCACTTAGATAAAATCGGTCGAAACTATATATGCGAGCTATGTTTAAATCTGAACCGATTTTCACGAAACTCAGCACACATTATTCTGGACCTAATTCAGTACCCTACGCCAAACATCGTGCAAATGGAAAGATATATAGGTACTTTGGGGCCCCATTAGCCTTAATTTGGAAGAAAATATATAAGGGAGCTATATATAAATCTGACCCGATTTTCCCGAAACTCGACACACGTCATTCTAGACTCCAGTCCGTACACTACGCAAATTACGTGCAAAACGAAAGATATATTGGGTCTTTGATGCACAATTTACATCAAATCGGACGAAAATATATATGGGAGCTATATCTATATCTGAACCGATTTTCACGAAACTTACCACACATTATTCTGGACCTATTTCAGTACCCTACGCCAAATATCGTGCAAATGGAATGATATATAGGGACTTTGGGCCCCATTTACCTTAAATCGGACGAAAATATATATGGGACCTATATATAAATCTGACCAGATTTTCTCGAAACTTGACACACGTCATTCTAGTCTCCAGTCCATACACCATGAAAAATTACGTGCAAAACGAAAGATATATAGGGTCTTTGGTGCACCATTTACATAAAATCGGACGAAAATATATATATGGGAGCTATATCTATATCTGAACTGATTTTTGGGGCCCCATTAGCCTTAAACCGGAAAAAAGTACATAAGGGAGCTATATATAAATCTGGCCCGATTTTCTCAAAACTCGACACACGTCATTTTAGACTGCAGTCCGTACACTATGCAAAATTACGTGCAAAACGAATGATATATTGGGTCTTTGATGCACCATTTACATAAAATCGGACGAAAATATATATGGGAGCTATATCTATATCTGAACCGATTTTCACGAAACTTAGCACACATTATTCTGGACCTATTTCAGTACCCTACGCCAAATATCGTGCAAATGGAATGATATATAGGGACTTTCCCCCCATTTCCCTTAAATCGGACGACAAAATATATGGGAGCTATATATAAATCTGACCAGATTTTCTCGAAACTTGACACACGTTATTCTAGACTCATTTCAGTACACTATGCAAAATTTCGTTCAAATCGGAAGATATATAGGGACTTCGGTCACCATTTACATAAAATCGGACGAAACTATATATGAGAGCTATATCGAAATCTGAACCGATTTTCTGCAATTTCAACAGGGTTCGTCCTTGAGCCAAATAAGTGACTTGTGCCAAATTTCCAAATCGGATTATAAATGCGACCTGTACTTTGTTTACAATTTAACATCTACAGATGGGCAGACGGACGGACGGGCATTCATAAATCAACTCAGAAAGTGATTCTATGCATAAAATGAACCTTGTGTCTATCTCGTTTCCTTTTGCCTGTTACAAAGATATGCTCAAAGACATAATACCCTATACCACGGTGTGGTGAAGGGTATATAAATATATTATTAAGACAATAATTTATATGTATCGAAAAAACAACGAATATCTGGAGAATGGGGTGTGGGTTTATAATAAAATGTCTGAGACCCATAGGTGTAATTTTTTGCATGGATGATTGTTAAACATCGTCCTAGATTTTACTTATACGTAAAACGTAATTTATACTATCCTGGAATATAAAAATATTGACCCTTTAATGTGTCCCCTCTGCAAGAGTACCAGAAGTCTTTGGCCTACGGAAATTTGATGTAATTTCAACTTCTTCAACTTAAATTTAATTTTCTGCTCAAAAAATTAATTGAACTTAATTATAAACTTGCAAACATTTTTCATTGTGAAATCTTTCATCACAATCTTCCACGTACATCTTTCGGACACACACATCCTTTCATTATTTCGTTCCGGTTGTACACTTCAGTTCAATGACATCCGTTTTGCGACACCTGAACAAACAATGACATGTTGTAGGCAAATTTTATAAAGTTAACATTTATCAACACATGCTGCAGTTATCCTTGTACACAGTGAAGGGATTTCTGTCCTTAAATATACGGATGCATAAAGCAATTACAACCTGGAATGGCAAATCAAACAATGGCAGCAGTGACATGTCTGTCCCCAGATTTCATTTGTGTAATACGTGAAACTTGGGTAAGCAAATGTTTATAAAGCAAAAACTTAACTCTCTTAGCTAACACTCACACACACACACTTATTGTTGAGAACTTGAAAATAATGAATAAATAAAGGCGAAGTGGCAGAGGTGAGTGAGAGCAATGAACTTTTGGAGCTCTTTCAATATTCGTTGGACGTACTTTATGACTTGCATGGTCGTACCTTGGGACAATATTAACAATATGGAGGCAACTGGTTAATTATTTCCATAATATCAGTAGTGTTGCAAAAACAATACTTCCATAATATATACATTTATAAACGAAAACTACATAAATATTTAAAAATTTCATCAAATTTTCAACAAAATATATATGTAGTAGCAGTGTGCACTTTGTGTAAAATAGTTCTCTTCCATAAATCATAAATCAAATTGTTAACTGAACTCTGACAATGATGTGATGCAATGTCAGTTGCAAGCAAATTAAGTTGCTCGACTTGAATTTATTTTATCAGTCGTCACACCACCGCCTCCACCAACTAGAACTACCACAATCAATCATATTTTTCAACGTCAACTAAAAAAACGGGTTCGGGATGATGGGGGGAAGGTTCGCCTTCTCTCTCTCTCTCTCTCTCTCTCTCTGAACCAATTACCGAAGCAAACAATGTTTTTTGCGGAATTTATAGCCAGTCAAAACCACTAATGTGCACGTCATGGACATAATCTGATATGACAAAATACTGCAACGTCAGTAACAACTGACGGAACATAAATGGAACGATGTAGACATAGGCATTGTAAGGATACAATCCCGTGAATGAAAGCTGCTTTCGTATAGATGAAATTTAAAATGTTTGTAATATTTTTAAATAAAATTGTTCAGTTAACTATTAGGGATAAGTAAAGGTGATTCCTGAGAAGTCAGTATATGCAAACTAGTAAAAAGGATGTGACGATTATATGATATACTACATAACTACTACTGAACGTACTATGGAGCTAAATACCGATGCAGGAGGAATTGTGCGATATTTACATTCTATTTCAGGGTACGAATATTTAATAGTATTAGTAATATTTTAAATATATTCCCATACAATCGATGTCAATCGAACTTATGGCAGATTATATTTCAAATAACTGAAACATATGATACACTGGCACCAGTTGTTGTTGTAGCAGCCCTATTGCTTTTACACAATGGACTGAGGTGACAGACTTTAAGACTCGCTATAGTACCCCTCTGTCGTGGAAACGCTATACGCTATAGTAGGGGTGGATGGCGTAGGGGATACCAAACAACGGCTAACATGTCGAAGCGTAAGCTTATCTTGGTCCCTCTTTCATCTCAATTGTGGACACTGACCTCCCACATGGGGTAGATGTTTTCATCACCCGTTGAAATAGTGAGCTGAGTCGATGAGTTACCAACCGAACTATTCAAGACTGGTGGCCATATGCTAGCACCAGCTAATTAGTACAATTTGGCTAGATGAATGCATGCCCAATGTTTGGAACCTCAGCATCCTGTGTCCCGTGCACAAAAAAGGAGACAAGACGATATGTGTCAACTATAGAGGAATAAGTCTCCTTCCCATCGCACATAAAGTGCTATCCAGCGTGCTGTGTGGTCAATGACATTATTGAACCATTATAATGACATTATTGAACCAGACAAATGCGGCTTCAGACCTAGCAAATCCACTATTGACCAGATTTTCACTCTGCCCGAAATCCTTGAAAAAAACCCACGAAAATTACATAGACATATTCCACCTATTCGTCGACTATAAAGCCGCATTTGACAATCCTGTCCGTTCAGAGATTTTCAAAATCATGTCTGCGTTCGGCATTCCTGCATAAATAATACGTCTGTGCAGGAAAACTTTAACTGGCACGAGGTCAACAGTTAAAGTCGGAAAGAACCTCTCGGAGGCCTTTAATACCGAAAGAGGATTCAAAAATGGGGACAGTTTGTCGTGTGATCTTTTTAACATCCTGCTGGAAAAGATCATAAAAGAGGCAAAGGTGAACAGAAATGGCATTGTGTACCAAACAACACAAGTTACTCGCCTACTTACGAACATACCATTCCATAAAATTCGAGACCTGGAGTACTACTTGTGTGCATCTAATAGCCCTTATTTTCGGTTTTTTCATGTCGAAGAGACTATGCCCTCCTTAACTATGCTCTATGTAGTTTACCACGTTTTCACGTGTTATAAATGAGTCAATGATTGTTTTATGTTTACCGGTTTCTGTTTTTCATTGCAAAGCTATCTCTCTCCGATTTTGTATTTTGGAGTATTTATAAACAATCTCAACATTGTAGCCAGAAAAATGTTAAACTCGAAGCTAAACATGATGTTAGAGGTGCAATGTTATAGAAACGTTTTTTAACATTGCTACATTTATTTCGCTCATTTTTTACGGAGAGAGATATTTCATTTACACACACACATACATAAAAATAACAGTAAACTATTCTAACATTTGTTGCAGCTCCACTTTAAAATTGAGCGTAGAAAAGGATATGAAATGCAATGAAACACAACATAGCCGGCACTGTATAAAATATTATGATAACAAACATTGTAGATAACATTGTTGATAATTTAATAACATTCGAACATATGTTAAGGTTTGTACTCGAACTTATAAACCCCTAAAATAGTACTGCAATGAAGGAATAACATTCAGTAGAATTTTCTTATTTAGCGCAATAGGACGTTTACACTTTACAGCACACAGCGATTTCAGGTTATAATGTCATTAATTTTCGAATTGTAATATGTAATAATTGGCCATAATGATCCACATCCGCTTTTGTTTTGAGGTTTCTTTGATATACTATCAACTTATCGGGTCTATGTCCTTCAGGAGGAAATATATACGGCATAGATTTCAAATTTTGTCATTTTCCACACAAAAATCAAGGTCCATTTGACCCGCTAAATATTAACCAATCTTTATCAAAACAGGCATGCCTATTCTATGCCCCGATCCCCCCGATTTTGCGATGTTCGGGCCTCTGGAGCGACCAGAAGAACTGACAAAAATTAAGTATTTGGTCCATTTCATCCCCTAAATATTAACCGATCTTTACCAAAAATAATAGGGGTCTTTATAGTTGTGTAGGGTATAAAAAACCCCATATATATAAAACCTATCCCATTTCGGTATTTTGAATTTTTTTCCGCATTTTCTCACCGATGTGTATGTAAATTGGTATTTCAGATTCCTCGTGAATAATAAACGTCTTCCTAGAAAAATTACAATATGTGTGCATATGATGCTGTTTAATTTTTGGGTTCATCAATGGCCATTGCCCATATTTTCAGTAAGAGTATTTCTTCGACCGATTTAATTTTTAATATACATCGCAAGCTGGACCCGGTCCATATTAACGATATTTTAAATTGTTTCATACGGAATTGTGTCACATAACACTGATTTTTATTTTCAGTAACTATAATTGAGTTTGTTACATAATATATGCAAACAATATACATTGTCCTCAATCGGAATTCTACTCTAGTGGAAATTTAAATTAACATTTTCATATTTTTTTTCTTGTTTCCATCGACTATTCGAAGGCTATCATTTGCAGCTAATTTTCCGTTGACAACTAGTAATCAACGGCAAAATCGTTTAGCGAATCATTGACATCGAACTGTAATTGACTAATTAACACAAACATTATAATTTAGTATTGCAATTGCAAAACGTGTTTAATGCGATTTCAATTATACGGAGCACTCACATTATAAGTGACGATTTGCTTTGAATGTGTAGGCATGGATGGTATTTCAATCATAATATATACTGTTGAGTGTAATTTTTGTATGGTAATGGAAATCAGTTGTCAGGCACATATGATTAAATGACACATTTCATTGTCGAATGTCGAAGCCAAACAATATTAGAACAGCGAACAATGCCATACATTCCCCACTAATAAATAGTTGTTTTTTATAAAAGCAAATTTTCTGCGGATGTTTATTCCGAGCCTGGGCAATATTTTGTAATATTTGCACCCTCTTGCCCCATTAGAGATAAACAGCTCCTCTTCCTCACACTGACATATTTTCCGAATATTACGAGTATTCAGTACAGCTATTGTCCAGATTCCCTTCACCGTGGGTTGTGTTGTGATGTTCGGCTTTCATTTTTGGTCTATAGATCGACTCGAAAATAACACAAAAATTAAGTTTTCGGTCCACTTCATTCCAAAATTATTATCTGATCATCACCAAAAACTATAGGCGTTGTCCTTGACCATAACTGGAACCTCATGGAACATTTCAAAGCGATCAGCGCTATAGTTACGCTCTCTGGAGTCATAATGGGCTACATCCGAGCACATGCAATAATATAATTGGTATTAATTTAAAGGTCAACCACTCCTCTTGGATATAATATAAACTTCTCGGGTCTATGTCCTTCAGGGGTAAATATATACGCTATAGAATACAAATGTTGTCATTTTTCACACAAAAGTCAGGGTCTATTAGACCCGCTAAATATTGACCGATCTTTATCAAAACAGACATGCTTATTCTTTGGTCCGATCCCCTTCTCCATGCAAAATTTCACGATGTTCGGGCCATTATTGCTGACTCTGGAGCGACCAGAAAAACCGACAAAAATGTAGTATTTGGTCCATTTCATCCCCTAAATATTAACCGATCTTTCCCAAAAACAATAGGGGTCTTTATTGGCCAGAACCCATCCAACATGCAAAATTTCGTCCATAACTGTGGCCTGTATCGTGTTTACAAATTATAATGGACAGACGGACAGACGGACGGACGGACACACATGTCTAGATCGACTCAGCTAGTCGAGATATGACGATCTGTATACTTAAAAGTGGGTTTAGGGGCTACACAAAGCTATAATACCCTGACAACATAGTTGTGTAGGGTATAATTAGAAAATATTGTACCTACATATGTATGTATATTTTACCATTGCCCTTCAAGCAAGGCATACAAACAAACATTCATTTCATCTCTTGTTTCAACTAATTTCAATTAGCCCAGACCGTGGCTGTCATTATTCCCGTTGTAATTTCACATCAGAGACCTTGAATGTCGTCCGTTAAAGATCCTAATGAAAAAAGTAAACTGGCAAAAATGAAAACTAGATGAAGAACAAAAAATAACAAGCATAACTGACAAGCGAACACAAACACACACACAAAAGACACAGTTCCTCAAACACTGATGAACTTTTCTTAGACGACCTGACGTTGACGAACATTAAACAACGTCAGAGTGACGTTGTTGTTGCTGCTACTCCTAGTATCCCCTGGTGACTTGAGGCCAGCTTTTATGTATGTTTTTAGGTCCATGCGTATAAATAGGAGGGAAATGGCTTTCTGTACAACAAACGGAGTGGAGTGGATGGACTTTGTCAGAGTGTAGTAGGTGAATGATTCATGTATGTTGTCTTGTGTCACAGTGTGTTTGTGTGTGTGTCACCCCCATTTAATCTATTGTTGGAGCATTTTTTACGACTTGCATTATCACTGATTTACATACCTTATCCTTGGGCTTATTATATTCTAAAGTGCATGAACATACAGACGTACCTGCAAGACCTTTATATATTTGCAAATGTCATATTTACATGAAGATATATATATATGACTTTATAGATGACTGTTTAAGTACGCAGGGGGGGAGCCCGGGAACCACCACCCCCCCCCCCCATATGAATTTTTTTTCACAGTAAATTTATGTTTGCAACAGCGAATTTTTTCATTTTGTACTGCCGGGATGGTCGTTGGAAAAAATATTCCTTTAAAAAATCCACGCCTTGTATTGATGGTCGTTGGAAATAAAAATTCCTTTAAAAAATCCACGCCTTGTATGGATGGTCGTTGGAAAAAATATTCCTTTAAAAAATCCACGCCTTGTATGGATGGTCGTTGGAAAAAATATTCATTTAAAAAATCCACGCCTTGTATGGATGGTACTTGGAAAAAATATTCCGGATTATCACGGATTAAGTCTTACTCCGAATTAGGGCTTAATTCGGATTATTGGGATTAAGGCTTAATCCGGGATAATCCTGAATAATCCGGATTAAGGCTTAATCCGGGATAATCCTGGGTAATCCGGATTAAGACCTAATCCGGGATAAACCGGATTAAGGCCTAATCCGGGATAATCCGGATTAAGGCCTGTATGGATGGTCGTTGGAAAGAATATTCCTTTAAAAAATCCACGCCTTGTATGGATGGTCGTTGGAAAAATATTCATTTAAAAAATCCACGCCTTGTATGGATGGTCGTTGGAAAAAATATTCCTTTAAAAAATCCACGCCTTGTATGGATGGTCGTTGGAAAAAATATTCCTTTAAAAAATCCACGCCTTGTATGGATGGTCGTTGGAAAGAATATTCCTTTAAAAAATCCACGCCTTGTATGGATGGTCGTTGGAAAGAATATTCCTTTAAAAAATCCACGCCTTGTATGGATGGTCGTTGGAAAGAATATTCCTTTAAAAAATCCACGGCTTGTATGGATGGTCGTTGGAAAGAATATTCCTTTAAAAAATCCACGCCTTTAAAAAATCCACGCCTTGTATAGATGGTCGTTGGAAAGTATATTCCTTTAAAAAATCCACGCCTTGTATGGATGGTCGTTGGAAAAATATTCCTTTAAAAAATCCACGCCTTGTATGGATGGTCCTTGGACAAAATATTCCTTTAAAAAATTCACGCCTTCTATGGATGGTCATTGGAAAAAATATTCTGGATTTCAAGGATTAAGCCTTACTCCGGATAACCCGGATTAAGGCCTAATCCGGGATAATCCTGAATAATCCGGATTAAGGTTTAATCCTGGATAATCCGGATTAAGGATTAATCCGGGATAATCCGGATTAAGACCCTATCCGGGATAATCCGGATTAAGGCCTAATCCGGGATAATCCGGATTAAGGTCTGTATGGATGGTCGTTGGAAAAAATATTCATTTAAAAAATCCACGCCTTGTACGGATGGTCGTTGGAAAAAATATTACTTTAAAAAATCCACGTCTTGTATGGATGGTACTTGGAAAGAATATTCCGGATTATCACGGATTAAGCCTTACTCCGGATTAGGCCTTAATCCGGATTATCGGGATTAATGCTTAATCCGGGATAATCCTGAATAATCCGGATTAAGGTTTAATTCGGGATAATCCGGATTAAGGCTTAATCCGGTATAATCCGGGATAATCCGGATTAAGGCCTAATCCGGGATATTCCGGATTAAGGCCTGTATGGATGGTCGTTGGAAAAAATATTCATTTAAAAAATCCACGCCTTGTATGGATAATCCGGATAATCCGGATTAAGACTTAATCCGGGATAATCCGGATTAAGGCCTAATCCGGGATAATCCAGATTAAGGGCTGTATGGATGGTCGTTGGAAAAAATATTCCTTTAAAAAATCCACACCTTGTATGGATGGTCCTTGGAAAAAATATTCCTTTAAAAAATTCACGCCTTGTATGAATGGTCGTTGGAAAAAATATTCCTTTAAAAAAATCCACGCCTTGTATGGATGGTACTTGGAAAAAATATTCCTGCCTTAATCCGGATTAGGCCTTAATCCGGATTAAGGCTTAATCTGGGATAATCCTGGATAATCCGGATTAAGGCCTAATCCGGGATAAAGCCTTAATCCGGATTATCCCGGATTAAGCCTTAAATTTGATTATCCCGGATTAAGCCTAAATCCGGATTAAACCTTAATACCAAAAAAAGTGAACCTATACATTTATCCGGGATTAAGCCTTAATCCGGATTATCCCGGGATATCACGGATTATCCTTTAAAAAATCCACGCCTTGTATGGATGGTCGTTGGAAAGAATATTCCTTTAAAAAATCCACGCCTTGTATGGATGGTCGTTGGAAAGAATATTCCTTTAAAAAATCCACGCCTTGTATGGATGGTCGTTGGAAAGAATATTCCTTTAAAAAATCCACGCCTTGTATGGATGGTCGTTGGAAAGAATATTCCTTTAAAAAATCCACGCCTTGTATGGATGGTCGTTGGAAAGAATATTCCTTTAAAAAATCCACGCCTTGTATGGATGGTCGTTGGAAAGAATATTCCTTTAAAAAATCCACGCCTTGTATGGATGGTCGTTGGAAAGAATATTCCTTTAAAAAATCCACGCCTTGTATGGATGGTCGTTGGAAAGAATATTCCTTTAAAAAATCCACGCCTTGTATGGATGGTCGTTGGAAAGAATATTCCTTTAAAAAATCCACGCCTTGTATGGATGGTCGTTGGAAAGAATATTCCTTTAAAAAATCCACGCCTTGTATGGATGGTCGTTGGAAAGAATATTCCTTTAAAAAATCCACGCCTTGTATGGATGGTCGTTGGAAAGAATATTCCTTTAAAAAATCCACGCCTTGTATGGATGGTCGTTGGAAAGAATATTCCTTTAAAAAATCCACGCCTTGTATGGATGGTCGTTGGAAAGAATATTCCTTTAAAAAATCCACGCCTTGTATGGATGGTCGTTGGAAAGAATATTCCTTTAAAAAATCCACGCCTTGTATGGATGGTCGTTGGAAAGAATATTCCTTTAAAAAATCCACGCCTTGTATGGATGGTCGTTGGAAAGAATATTCCTTTAAAAAATCCACGCCTTGTATGGATGGTCGTTGGAAAGAATATTCCTTTAAAAAATCCACGCCTTGTATGGATGGTCGTTGGAAAAATATTCCTTTAAAAAATCCACGCCTTGTATGGATGGTCGTTGGAAAAAATATTCCTTTAAAAAATCCACGCCTTGTATGGATGGTCCTTGGAAAGAATATTCCTTTAAAAAATCCACGCCTTCTATGGATGGTCATTGGAAAAAATATTCTGGATTTCAAGGATTAAGCCTTACTCCGGATAATCCGGATTAAGGCCTAATCCGGGATAATCCTGAATAATCCGGATTAAGGTTTAATCCTGGATAATCCGGATTAAGACCCTATCCGGGATAATCCGGATTAAGGTCTGTATGGATGGTCGTTGGAAAAAATATTCATTTAAAAAATCCACGCCTTGTACGGATGGTCGTTGGAAAAAATATTACTTTAAAAAATCCACGTCTTGTATGGATGGTACTTGGAAAGAATATTCCGGATTATCAGGATTCCGGATTAGGCCTTAATCCGGATTATCGGGATTAATGCTTAATCCGGGATAATCCTGAATAATCCGGATTAAGGCTTAATTCGGGATAATCCGGATTAAGGCTTAATCCGGTATAATCCTGGATAATCCGGATTAAGACCCAATCCGGGATAATCCGGATTAAGGCCTAATCCGGGATATTCCGGATTAAGGCCTGTATGGATGGTCGTTGGAAAAATATTCATTTAAAAAATCCACGCCTTGTATGGATGGTCGTTGGAAAAAATATTCATTTAAAAAATCCACGCCTTGTATGGTCGTTGGAAAAAATATTCATTTAAAAAATCCACGCCTTGTATGGTCGTTGGAAAAAATATTCATTTAAAAAATCCACGCCTTGTATGGATGCCTTGTATGGATGGTACTTGGAAAAAATATTCTGGATTATCAAGGATTAAGCCTTACTCCGGATTATCCCGGATTAGGCCTTAATCCGGATTATCGGGATTAAGGCTTAATCCGGGATAATCCGGATTAAGGTCTGTATGGATGGTCGTTGGAAAAAATATTCATTTAAAAAATCCACGCCTTGTACGGATGGTCGTTGGAAAAAATATTACTTTAAAAAATCCCCGCCTTGTATGGATGGTCGTTGGAAAAAATATTCCTTTAAAAAATCCACGCCTTGTATGGATGGTACTTGGAAAAAATATTCTGGATTTCAAGGATTAAGCCTTACTCCGGATTATCCCGGATTAGGCCTTAATCCGGATTATCGGGATTAAGGCTTAATCCGGGATAATCCTGAATAATCCGGATTAAGGTTTAATTCGGGATAATCCGGATTAAGGCTTAATCCGGGATAATCCGGATTAAGGCCTGTATGGATTAAAAAAATCCGGATTAATCCACGCCTTGTAATCCGGAAAAATATTCCTTTAAAAAAGGCCTTGTATGGATGGTCCTTGAAAAAATATTCCTTTAAAAAATCCACGCCTTGTATGGATGGTCGTTGGAAAAAATATTCCTTTAAAAAATTCACGCCTTGTATGGATGGTCGTTGGAAAAAATATTCCTTTGAAAAATCCTCGCCTTGTATGGATGGTACTTGGAAAAAATATTCTGGATTATCAAGGATTAAGCCTTACTCCGGATTATCCCGGATTAGGCCTTAATCCGGATTATCGGGATTAAGGCTTAATCCGGGATAATCCTGGATAATCCGGATTAAGGCTGTATGGATGGTCATTGTAAAAAATATTCCTTTAAAAAATCCACGGATTAATCCGGAAAATAAAGGCTTAATCCGGGATAATCCGGATTAAGGCTAAGGTTTAATCCTGGATAATCCGGATTAAGACCTAATCCGGATAATCCGGATTAAGGGGTAATCGTTGGAAAAAATATTCCTTTAAAAAATCCACGCCTTGTATGGATGGTTGTTGGAAAAAATATTCTTTGAAAAAATATTCCTTTAAAAAATCCCCGCCTTGTATGGATGGTCGTTGGAAAAAATATTCCTTTAAAAAAGCCACGCCTTGTATGGATGGTACTTGGAAAAAATATTCCGGATTATCACGGATTAAGCCTTACTCCGGATTATCCCGGATTAGGCCTTAATCCGGATTATCGGGATTAAGGCTTAATCCGGGATAATCCTGAATAATCCGGATTAAGGTCTAATTCGGGATAATCCGGATTAAGGCTTAATCCATGGATTGTATGGATGGTCATTGTAAAAAATATTCCTTTAAAAAATCCACGCCTTGTATGGATGGTCATTGGAAAAAATATTCCTTTAAAAAATCCACGCCTTGTATGGATGGTCATTGGAAAAAATATTCCTTTAAAAAATCCACGCCTTGTATGGATGGTCGTTGGAAAAAATATTCCTTTAAAAAATCCACGCCTTGTATGGATGGTCGTTGGAAAAAATATTCCTTTAAAAAATCCACGCCTTGTATGGATGGTCGTTGGAAAAAATATTCCTTTAAAAAATCCACGCCTTGTATGGATGGTCATTGGAAAAAATATTCTGGATTTCAAGGATTAAGCCTTACTCCGGATAATCCGGATTAAGGCCTAATCCGGGATAATACTGAATAATCCGGGTTAAGGTTTAATCCTGGATAATCCGGATTAAAACCTTAATCCGGATTATCCCGGATTAAGGCCTAATCCGGGATAATCCTGAATAATCCGGGTTAAGGTTTAATCCTGGATAATCCGGATTAAAACCTTAATCCGGGTTATCCCGGATTAAGGCCTAATCCGGGATAATCCTGAATAATCCGGATTAAGGTTTAATTCGGGATAATCCGGATTAAGGCTTAATCCGGGATAATCCTGGATAATCCGGATTAAGACCTAATCCGGGATAATCCGGATTAAGGCCTAATCCGGGATAATCCGGATTAAGGCCTGTATGGATGGTCGTTGGAAAAAATATTCCTTTAAAAAATCCCCGCCTTGTATGGATGGTCGTTGGAAAAAATATTCCTTTAAAAAATCCACGCCTTGTATGGATGGTACTTGGAAAAAATATTCTGGATTATCAAGGATTAAGCCTTACTCCGGATTATCCCGGATTAGGCCTTAATCCGGATTATCGGGATTAAGGCTTAATCCGGGATAATCCTGGATAATCCGGATTAAGGACCTAATCCGCGATAATCCGGATTAAGGCCTAATCCGGTATAATCCGGATTAAGGGCTGTATGGATGGTCGTTGGAAAAAATATTCCTTTAAAAAATCCACGCCTTGTATGGATGGTCCTTGGAAAAAATATTCCTTTAAAAAATTCACGCCTTGTATGGATGGTCGTTGGAAAAAATATTCCTTTAAATAATCCACGCCTTGTATGGATGGTCCTTGGAAAAAATATTCCTTTAAAAAATTCACGCCTTGTATGGATGGTCGTTGGAAAAAATATTCCTTTAAAAAATCCACGCCTTGTATGGATGGTCGTTGGAAAAAATATTCCTTTAAAAAATCCACGCCTTGTATGGATGGTCGTTGGAAAAAATATTCCTTTAAAAAATCCACGCCTTGTATGGATGGTCGTTGGAAAGAATATTCCTTTAAGAAATCCACGCCTTGTATGGATGGTCGTTGGAAAAAATATTCCTTTAAAAAATCGACGCCTTGTATGGATGGTCGTTGGAAAAAATATTCCTTTAAAAAAATCCACGCCTTGTATGGATGTTACTTGGAAAAACTATTCCTGCCTTAATCCGGATTAGGCCTTAATCCGGATTATCCCGGATTAAGCCTTAAATTTGATTATCCCGGATTAAGCCTAAATCCGGATTAAACCTTAATACCAAAAAAAGTGAACCTATACATTTATCCGGGATTAAGCCTTAATCCGGATTATCCCGGGATATCACGGATTATCCGGCATAATCCGGATTCTGGGTTAATCCTGATTAAGCCTTAATCCGGGTTTTAGTCGGGATTAAGAGTCATTTATCCCCGAATAGCCTTAATCCGGATTAAGGGTCACTGAACCCCGATAAAGGCCTAAGCTTAGCTAGTGAAGCTAGAAGGTTGAAATTATGAGTGTAGGTTGTTGTTTTGGGTCTTTCACCAAAGACCCAAATTTAAGCCGATTGGTTTTATATAGGGACTATGCCCAAAAGCGGGCCGATATAGTCATTCAAAGGACGAATGGTTACCACAGATGGATAAATCGACTAAATTAGAGGTACCCTTAATCCGGATTATCCCGGACTAAGCCTTTATCCGGATTATCCCGGATTAAGACTTAATCCGGATTATCCCGGATTAAGACTTAATCCGGATTATCCCAGATTAAAAATGATTAGGCGGATACAAATAAAAATGATAAGGTGGATCCGGATTGTCCCGGATTAAGCCTTAATCCGGATTAAAACATAATCCGGATTTTAGTCCGGATTAAGAATCATTTATCCCGGATTAAGCCTTAATCCGGTTTAATGGTCATTGACCCCCGAATTAAGGGTCACTGACCCCCGATTAAGGCCTAACCTTAGCTAGTGAAGCTAGAAGGTTGAAATTATGAGTGTAGGTTGTTGTTTAGGTAAATAGTGCATCAAAGACCCAAATTTAAGCCGATTGGTTTTATATAGAGACTATGCCCAAAAGCGGGCCGATATAGTCATTCAAAGGACGAATGGTTACCACAGATGGATAAATCGACTAAATTAAGGGACACTCTTAATCCGGATTATCCAGGATAATCCCGGATTAAGGCTTAAGTCTTAATCCGGATTAAACCTTAATCAGCCATTCAATCCGGATTAAGCCTTAATCCGGATTATCCCGGATTAAGGACATATACCTTGTTTATATGGTCCTTGGAAAAAATAGTCCTTTAAAAAATCCACAAAATCCCTTTAAAAGATCCACGTCTCGTGTGGATGGTCGTTGGAAAATTTTCGCCTTATAAGGATATTTTTTGAAAAAAGAAAATCCTTGCCCTGTGGCCCTGTGGTCCTTGAAAAAATCGTTTTAAATATTATGCCTTATTAATGCTGAATTTATTCCTTCTTTCAAAATTTCAATATTGAATTACAGATAATTGTGTAGTCAGGACAAACAGATCACACCCTCCACAAACAGGAGGCATAATAAAATGAAAGTACAATTTTCTTGATAAAAATCAACGTTTACCAAATTTACAAGTTTAGGCGGTAATAACAACAACAGCAACATTGGTAGCAGCAATGAACGGCATTTACAAAAAAAAAAAAAACACCGGAGGAAAACCATGGCATGGGGCAACAATAAAACATGTTAACACCCAGCTTTATAAAAAATTTAGGAAACGGAAGTGGCAGCAGAGTGAAGTCTGTATCAAAGTTCATATTGTGTGCGGAATGTTATGGAAATAGCAAAGTAAGAAAACAATTCTTTACATTTTGTTGTTTGGTGTTGTTTTCTCCCAAATATTTCTTTTCCATTATTTCTTGGATTTTTTTCTGTAGTTCCGTCCATTTCGGTCCTTTATTACCAACCATAAATCTTTGTTTAAAGTAATAAAAATGTTTTAGGTGTTTTGTTCCTTCTCTTATCGCCACATGGAATTGCCAAGTGTAAAAATAAATTAAATTTTTATTGGTATTCGGATATGCGGTATGGGGGAATATTCAAGCTCACCGTAAAATCATTGATGTTTGAAAAAATTCATTTTAACGCTAAACAATGCCAATTTTGTTTCTTTTTTATCAAATTTTCTTCATTTTTTCTAATTGTTACGAGAAATTAATGATTGCTTCAATTTTAAAATATGTTTCATGTTCTCCATTCTCCTTAAAATCCAACTACACCAAAACAATTACAGCTGTACACCCCAGCTCCGGAAAAGACAAAGTTTTAATTGTTGTTTGGCATAAAACAGCAACAAATGATGACTGTCTGCTGCTAAACTTCGCCAGCGTCAGAGTTTAGTTTCGGCAGGATTAGAATAACTTTGTCGGTCTGTTCAAATTTTAGTTTTACTTGTTAATAATATGGGTGGAGCTTGTAGTTTTCCGGTGTTATTATATTCTACACCAACTGGTACTAGTGTTGTTGGTGCTGGATCATGCCAAAATAATAACATGGTGCGAAATTATAATACGACTACGAGGGCTACTATATATATTTCAGGCCAAATAATGACAACGAAAAATTGTGGTTAAATTCCAGGAATCTTGAATGCTAAATTATAGCTACTTCTATGGATAAATACGCCTAAACTCCTCAAAATACAAAGCATGTTCCGGTTATGTCTCAGCATGAATCTGCATCGAAATAACCGAAAATGTACCTTTTTAGTGGGGGCCATGCAAAAAGGTGGACGTATTTTTTGCAGTAATATAGTTCAGCCTTCAAAACCCGGAGTGTCAAAGTAAAACCTCATATTTGACCACTCCTGGCCAAAAAAGAGCCCTGTTGGTAGATCCGTGAATATTTAGTGGATGAAATGGACCAAAAACTTTATTTTTGACCGTTTTTCTGGACGCTCTAGAAATTTTACACAGAGAAAGGGACCTGGCCATGGAAAACATAATTGTTTTGATGAAGACCGATCAAAATTTAACGGGTCAAATGGAACCAGACTTGTTTGTGTGAAAATTAGAGGTTTTGTATTCTATATCTTATATACTGATGAAAGACATAGTCCCAACAATTTTATAGCGTATCCAAGAGGAGTTGATGACCTATAAATGTATATCAATTATATTATTTATGTACTACAGGTATCTACGTATTTTGATTTGGTTAGTATTACCATTAACACATTAAGCTAGGAAATTTTCGCAGAGATTCCGGATGTGGATAAAAGATATTTCGGGAATTAAAGGGACCGGAAACTTTATTTTTTAGGGGATATCTTGTTGCACTAGATGCTACAATTACATCCCGAACATCAAAAAATGTTTATGGGGAAGGCGATCTGCCCAACTAATTTGAGTAGCTGTCATTTCAAGATCATTAATTAGCGGTCAAATGAATAAAAAAAAAATGTGTAAAATAAGAAAATTGGTATATTTTTTTAGATAATTTTTTACATGATTCTGAAAAATATCTCAGAGGATCTGTTGAAACGTAATCGGTCATAAAAGTGCAAATATTGCCCTGGATCGGAATGTAGATCTGCAGAAAATTAGAGATTGTTGGTAGTTGTGTAGGGTATCATGTGGTCGGCCACGTTCGACTATACTGCTTCATCATTTCGGGTGAAAATGTGGCTGAAATCATAAAAATATGGAACATTTTGCCGTACCCTGGAAGCTACTAGCATATACCTGCTACTTCATTACCGAATGTGCGAAGTATTTAAAACTCAATACCGACCATTGTTAAAATTGTACAACCATTTAGTACCTATTTTCTCTTATAGTACGTATTTCCACAACTACCTCCATATCTCAACGTTATAGTACGAATTTCCAAAAACCCAGCCTTTTCGATCACCTTTAACCAAGAGTGACCCTCACCCAAATTTCAAGATTCTAGCTTCAGCCGTTTCGACTAGGCGTCGTTAAGTCAGTTAATCAGACTGTCAGTCAATCCTTTACTCTTTTATTAGTATAGATAGCGAGACGTAGATCGATATAGTCCATTTACAATACATAATATTCTAGAAGTAATAGCAATAACAATGCTAAATTTCAAAGCTCGAACTAATGGGCATATTAAACAGGACTATTAACATGAAATTGAAAGAAATAAAATGTGTGATATTTATCTAAATGTGAATCTATCTAGATCTATCCATAAAGTATGTAAATCGACTTCAAACAAATATAAATAGGTCATCCGTTCGGCTATGTCTGTACTTCTAGAAAACGCAACTACGTAATTCTATGCTCAATTTTGTACGTTGTGCAAAATTTGATGCCAATCTGACTAACATGAGGAGTTTGATGCCCAATTTACTTGAAATTGGCCGAAAATATATATAGATGCTCTATCCAAATATTAAGCGAATTCAAACAAACTTGTCACAGGTTAGGTTATACTAATTTCAGAACGTTTTGTTCCTATTGATTCCTTGGTGCGTCGATTACTTAAAATCAATTTATAATAAAAGGGAGCTATATCTAAATCTGGACCGATTTTCTCGAAACTTGGCAGACATCATTCTAGACTCAATTCAGTACGTTATGCCAAATTTCGTGCAAATCGAAAGATATATAGCGACTTTGGTGCACCATTTACATGGAATCGGACGAAACTATATATGGGAGCTATATCTAAATCTGGACCGATTTTCACGAAACAAGGCAGACATAACTCTAGGCTCAATGCAGTACGTTATGCCAAATTTCGTGCAAATCGAAAGATATATAACGACTTTGGTGCACCATTTACATGGAATCGGACGAAACTATATATGGGAGCTATATCTAAATCTTGACCGATTTTCTCGAAACTTGGCAGACATCACCCTAGGCTTAATTCAGTACGTTATGCCAAATTTCGTGCAAATCGAAAGATATATAGCGACTTTGGTGCACCATTTACATGGAATCGGACGAAACTATATATGGGAGCTATATCTAAATCTGGACCGATTTTCTCGAAACTTGGCATACATCATTCTAGGCTTAATTCAGTACGTTATGCCAAATTTCGTGCAAATCGAAAGATATATAGCGACTTTGGTGCCCCATTTAAATGGAATCGGACGAAACTATATATGGGAGCTATATCTAAATCTGGACCGATTTTCTCGAAACTTGGCAGACATCATTCTAGACTCAATTCAGTACGTTATGCCAAATTTCGTGCAAATCGAAAGATATATAGGGACTTTGTGGCACCATTTACATGAAATCGGATTAAAATATATATGGGAGCTATATCTAAATTTGGACCGATTTTCACGAAACTTGGCAGACATCATTCTAGACCTAAATGATTAGGCTGTACCAAATTTCGTGCAAATCGAAAGATATATAGGGACCGTTTACATTAAATCGGTTAAATATATATATGGGATTTCTATATCTTAATCTGAACCGATTTTTCCCAATTTCAATAGTGTACGTCCTTGGGCCGAATAAGTGACCTATGCCAAATTTCATCCAATTCGGATCATAAATGCGACCTGTACTTTGTTTACAATTTAACATGGATAGACAGACGGGCGGACGGACGGACATGCGTAAATCGACCCCAGAAAGTGCCCTATCCAAATTTCAAAAGGATTCCATGTGTCTATCTCGTTTCCTTTTGCCTGTTACAAACATATGCACAAAGACATAATACCCTGTACCACAGAGTGGTGAAGGGTATAAAAACGAAACAAAAATTTAGTACATTTCATTACCTATATGTCCATTATGATGTTTAGGTGACCTTAATATTTATACTTACCATAGCTTAAGTGCAACTATTAACAATTTTGGATAAGTATAAATTAAAACAAAATCTCCCCTCGACACAAGACTGTGATTCCGTATACCTCCCCTAACCATAGCATAGAAAAGTCAGGAATGTATAAAACACAACACATGATAGTACGTCGATCGGCTCTGACTACGTTTATGCCATCTTTTTGTGTTGCCTTGGCCAGAAATATAAATAGCATCTCTCGTATGTTTAATGGAATGTATTTAAAAGTATGTATTTTTGTGTGTGTATAAGTATTTTGACGTACGTATATGGTAGCGTCGTCATTAGCTCCACTAAAATGATATGCGGAATTTGTGGTGTGAAAAACTTTGCCTTTACCCAAAATACGTTTTTTCTGTTTTCACGATTCCAACATATCCAAATGTTTGGACATTTGCATTATGTTTGTTAATGTGAAACTTTTCCTTATTCGCCTCCTCTGTGACTGTGGTCATTATTCATTTATTGTTGCTTTTTTAAGTATATTTGACATTGTTGTTGTTACTTTTTTATTTTCACCAATGTTCCATTACTTTATTATTATTTTTAAAGCCATCAAATCACAAATTGTCACCAAGTATAAAATGGCGCGGAACACCATAAGCCAATACAAATTTTGGGGAGAAATGCTGAACAAATTGTCTGTCATCATTCATGTAATCGACAAGCATGAAGCTTTAACCGTCATTTCATCATTTCGAAGGGAAATAAATAGCCATGAAGCGTGTCCAGTAAACCACAACAAAGGGGAGCAGCATTGATTGCGACAAAGATGAATTATGGAAGACGTTGCAGTAGAATGTCTGGAGTAACTTTATTGTGTGTGTCTGGACAAAATTTGGGTATGTTTGCGTGTACTGGTTTGATAGCATGGGAATTAATGGATATCTTCAAGGATCACCAATTAAATAATGACCAAATTAGAGAAAATATACTGAAATAATAAAAGTTATTCCGAAAATGTCAACATTTTGAAAACTTACCCTTACAAGTTAAATGTTAAAATGTTGACATAGAGTATCCGATTTGGGAAAGACTATGCATATGTCTTTAACAAACCGAATGGGGCATCCAGTGCGGTCTAAACCTACCTATTTATAGTAATCATAGATTTAGTGCAATTATCAGATATATTAGTCCATTATCTCTTTGACTACAAATCGACGCCTCCGAACCATAGTATGCTAAGTCAGAAAAGTGAGTTTTTCAGTCGAAGCTTTCAAAGTATGGAAGTTTCTTCAATCGTACGTGCCATGCTAAGTACATTTTTGCTTATAACTTTGGTTTGGATTGGCCGATGATTACCAAAATTTCAGTGAATTTAAATTAAGGACCGTAGTATCTAAAAACGTAAAGAACATTAAAACATGCTTAGTCGACTTAGCATACTATGGTTGAAAACTCCAATGTTGTGCTGCAAATAAACAATACTGCTTCGTCAAAACCGCACAACTGAATTCAATACACACCATATCTTTCAAATATCTCAAAAGCATTTTATTATGTAGTCCTTTTATACATTTATATTTAAGCATATATAACTGATACCACACATATTCTATTGAATGGTCATATTTCATGTAGTTCCTAACAATAATGTCCCAACAAAAGTGTTATTCTATAAATAAAATACCGTTTCTGAAAACAAAACAAGTATAAACTTATATTGAATATTTTCTGCAGGAATAAACATCCTGTCAAAAATTCGAATACCAAGTTACAACCACTTACTTTGGAAATTTCTGTTAAAACCTTAAACCTTTATAAGAAAACAACGATTCACAATTTGTGTTAGGGTGGTAGATTTTTTAAAAAATATTTTTTACATAGTCCGTCGGACCGTAGATTTTTAAAAAAATATTTTTCTCAATGTTCATCGAAGCGTTGATTTTTAGAAAATATTTTTTTAAGGAATATATTTTTCGAGAGCCATTAGAGCGTATATTATTTAAATAATATTTTTTCAATGACCATTATTGTGTATATTTATACCCTACACAACTATGTTGTCTGGGTATTATAGCTTTGTGCTGCACCAAGAGTTTGTAACCCCGCGAAATATTGATCCTAGACCAACATTTAAGTATACCGATCGTCATATCTCGACTAGCTGAGTGGATCCGTCTGTCCACTATAATTTGCAAACACGATACAACTACAGCTATGGACCAATCATCACGAAATTTGGCATGTGGGATGGATTCTGGCCAATGAATACCCCTATTGTTTTTGGTAAAGATAGGTTCCTATTTGTAGGATGAAATGGAAATACTTAATTTTTGTCAGTTTTTTTGGTCGATCTAGGCCGCAAATATGACCCAAACATCGCGAAATTGTACATGGAGAAGGGGATCGGTTTTTTGCACTTGTTCAGATATTATTTTTACCAATCTAGACAAGTAATTATAAGGACTACGCTGACTATTAGTACTAGTACCAATAGTACTACTGACTATTAGTGTTGGCCTCTAATCGGGCCAGAGAGTACAAATATCACGAAATATT
>NW_026884655.1:0-58743 GCF_032173495.1 Musca vetustissima
GTAAATTCGGTTGAAAAACGAAAACATGGGCCGATATTCCCAAAATACTGACATTGAGGTATAGAGTTATTGGGGCCAACCCTAAAAAGTGGACGAATGTATGTACAACACTTCAGAGCTCTATCTTAAATATGATAAACGGACATGACTAAATCGACATAGAATTTTATTCTGAAACTTTCGAGATGCTGTAAATGGAATGTACAAATTTAAGATACACTCCACTTTGAGGTGGAGGGGATAATTATAGCCACTAATAATTTTTACCTATTGAAAAAAATCATTCAAAGTGGGTTAGATTTTTTTATAGAAAACCTTACAGATATTATTGAAAATCGGTTCAGATTTATATATTTTTATCCTATTTAACCCTACGGTCAATAACCAAAAAAGTATACGTAGATCAATAGTCGTGGTACATTTGTACCCATCTAAAGATAACGCTGTAATTCATTATCAAATTGGACTATCGTGCGGTTTTCTGTTTTAATTTAGTCGGTATGGATCTGATCTAGATGTAGGAATTAAAAATTATATATACATTAAACGAATATATATTTAAATCCATGTTTAAATTATACTCTATCTAAAACAATCATAATAATTTCGTTGTAGATTTCGAATGGGTCAAGTTTTTTTTAATAATTTTTGTGGCCCTAGACAACACAGGTCCATCAGGGTGGTTCGTGGAAGTCAGAAACTACCTTGATTTTCCTTTGATATACAGGGACTTATACAGTTATTATTGTCGATTATTCACATTTTATGATTTTAGAGATGTGATTTGTTCATTTTTAACATTCTTTAATACTTTAAAGCATTATTTTATGTTAGTGTATACATGTACGTCAAATTAGATTTGTAATAAATCAATTCATTCGATTATAGAAAACATTCTTCAATTATGGATGAAAATACATCAACCATGATTCCTCAAAATTTGATCCAAATATCTCCACTATTGAAAATTTTAAAGCATTTTTATTCAAAAAAAGGTACAAATGTACCCGGTTATTGACCGTAGTTTCACGTTTTCAATTGATCAACATACTTTTATTGATATCGGTTCAGATTTTTCTACAAAAAAATCGATTCTTATGAAATGTTCTTTTTTCTAAAGATATTGACTAAAAATATTTTCCTCATTATAAATATACACTTTTCGAGAACTGCAAAAACCAATGAAATTTTTTTATCTTGATCATGAATTCTAACTTAATATATTCTCTAAAATCCTCTAAATTTTCCAAAAAAAAATCCTTCTAAAAAAATTAAAAGATTTGTCTACGGCAACTTTTGGAAGCTTTGATCTAAAGCTGTTATAAAACCCATAAACCACATCCAATGCTATTTTCTTCATGCCATCATTTTGAGTGTTATTGGTATATGCAACGCGGGAAGAGAACAAATTTAAAACTAAGACCAACGTAAACATATCCTTGTGATGTCAGTTGTCATTCGTTCAGATAACCGTTACACATTTCCTCGCAACGTTTCCAAGCCGTCTGCTGGCAGCAGAAGCGAGCCATGGAATAGGACGACAACGTTTCATTTTAGGACTTTATGGCATAACGCAGTATTTGCAAATGTCACAGACCCACACACACACGGTTTCATTTGCAGCTTCATATCCTGGCTTTGTTGACAGACATTCAATGTTGGTGGCTGCTTTGTAATAAATGAATTTTTGTGTGTTTGTGCTATTCTGTGTGTGCAAGGAAACATAGCTTCATGGTGATTTTGATGAGCATTATGATGCTACTGCTGTTGCTGTTTCTGATCCTGATGTTGAACATTGTCGGCTTGATGTGAGTGAAGTTTAGGTTCGTTGTTATCTGGAACCATTGAAACGATGCTTTTGCGGCCAAACAACCCTGAAATAAGAAATCCTGCAAAATTCAGGGATGAAACACCGATGGTGACAGTGATGATGGTGATCTAATGACGATGATAATGATGACATTGTTCAAATTTGATGCTCTTGATATTTGATGTTGTTTGAGTGTGTGCCACAACATGTCGAGTATTTGTTGAGGCTCTGTGGAATTGATGAGTGTGTGTATGTGAGTGCGGTGTCAATAATGTAAAATTTATGGCAAAGCTGAAAGAAAAATTTTCATAGAATAAACATTTTTTCCACTGCCTCGTTCTCCTTTCTCTCTGAGGAAATAGATTGCTGTTATTTTTATCATTCACTGTAATAAGAAGGCAACAAACACTTGCCCCATCCTTTGCCTACTTCCGGTTTTATTGAACCCAACCATTATTGTCATCATGATTAAGGATATGAACTTCGGTGGGGGTTCAAACTTTTCAAATTATTTTGATTGTTGTTTCGTTCGTTGATAAACTCTCTGACAATTCAATATTTAAGCACACTTAATGGCAGTTTGGCAACAACTTTATTTCCTTCAAAAACAAATTCGTTTATTTACTTCAGACCCGGTTTAGTGAATGAGGTTAAGTCTATGGAAGTTTTCGGATTTGTGTGACCAAGTTATGAAAATGGAAGCGAAAATTGTTATAAGGATTTAAGAAAAATTATGTAGAGGAATTTAATTTGATAGTAATCAAAACATATTCTAAATTATAAAATCTAATAAATAGAAATTATTTGTCTTTAAGAAATTATCTCTTCACACAGGAAGTGAGTTCTCCTACAGAAAAAATCTAAGTTACTGGTAAACGAATATTCTATAGAAATTCTATCGATCTTTCTATAGAAAAAATCTAATTCACTAAAAAGTAATCTGTTTCTATGGTAAAACTTTTCATTCACTAAGATCGTATTTTATAGAAAAATATTCTCAGGCACTGAGAAAGTTTAAAGATTCATTGAATTGTAACATTTTACCAAATTGTGTCTTGAAGGATGTTTATTTTTATTATGGGATATCTTTTGTTCCATATAGGGGGATAGATTTTCCTTCATTTTCCTCTTCATGACTAATCCTTTAGTTGTTGAAAACAGAGGATTTTAATTGAATTTTATCAATATGAAATACTATTTTCTTCGCCTAATGAATCAGCTGTCAAATGCAATATATCCGAAACCGCGTGGTAACTTAGTTCCTTCTTCATATTGCTTTACAAAACTACCTTTCATATTTCACTGTCAAAACGTTTCTCTATTTACAAACGAGTATTTGCTTTTGGAGTTTTCTACGAAATCGCTTTATTAGTTTTGGTGCTTCATGCCGCCATGTTGAACTTTTTATTGGCCAAAATCTAAATTCACTTTGTGTTATTTGAAGTGGTCTGTAATTCTCTTTTTGTATTTGTGAGTGGGTGTGAAACAAATGAGGGACGGAAAACTTTACAAAATACCGGAGGGGGCGCAGTGAAACCAACTTGAGAAATGAACGCAAGACCGAACGACCGACAGGCAAAAAAATAAATAAAAAAACGTCCACCTGTATACGTGCAATCTCACGCACACAAACACACACATAAACCTCAAAACATTCACTGACCTTGGTTGTGAGGATAAATGTAGAGAACAAAAAAATTAAAGAACCGGAAAACATAACATGAAGTTCAAGTGAAGTTAGAAAGCGGCCATATTGAATTAAAAATTTCATGTTCTTCATTTGCTTGGGTGCATCAACAACAAATCAACAGACAAATCCATGAAAACCAAACGGATGTGTTTGTGTGTGCTCTGTGATTATTTGTGTGTCTGTGTGAATGTAAGGTGTTATGTAGTGGTGGTTTTTCGTCGTTCGCTTGCACAGCAGCCTAGAGAAGTGTAAATGTTTCCTTGTTACTTCCTTCAAAATGCATGTGTATGTCTTCGTAGTGAAGGGCGAATGTATATATGTGAGCGGTTTTATTTACGAGGAAAATATTTATTTTTCCCAATGCTTTCCCGGGTTTGCAGTTATTTTTTTATTTTTTTGCAACACACGTTCGTGCACTCATCGTGTGCATGAATGGTTTAAATAGCTTTGGTGGAAACCAACAAGGAAATGAGAAAAATAAAGTTTACAGACGAGAAAAAACTGGGGGGTTGGGGAAATAGAAGAGGAAACCCGTTAGAACATTTCATTACAAAAAACACGAGCATCAAAAATCGTATGACGAAAACGACATTAACGGGATCAGCAAAGGGACTAGAGAATTGCATTAAAAATAAATTACTATAAATGAGTTGGTGGTTGGGTGTTTTTTGGGGGCGAACATCATGAAAACTCTATGGGATTAACTTGAGGAGTAACGAAAGTGAGTGTCAAAATACTTTCGTTTTGCAACAATATTTGAACACCTAAACAAGTCAGCGCACACACATTCAAAGGATTCATGTGCATGTCTGCATGTGTGTGTACATTTGGCAACCAGACATGTGTTCACCCCAATGGAAAATTTCAATGCCGGCAAATTGCCAAATAATTTTGAATGTTGTTTTTACATTGTTTATATATTTATTGTCATATAGCACATCCAAAGCACATTGCAATATGGCAATCGGTTTGGGTGAGAGGGTGATTGGAGTAAAAATTCAAATAAGCGTTTCATTCCCTTTATGACTTGTCTGCATCATTCTTGATATTGAATTTTGGAAATTTTATGAAAATGGTTCATAGTTTTGGATTTGTGTAATTATTCTATAAGAGGTTAAACACTTTTTATAAAACACTAGCTGTCCCGGCAAACGTTGTTTTGCCTTATCAATATTGTATCAATATAACGTTGGTAAGAAACTGGTACTAGGGAAATGTGAGTGAAATCGGTACAGTAAATATTTTTAAAGATACGAGTAATATTTGCATGGTACTCGTATCTTTAAAAAAACATTTGAGGAATCATAAAGGTACATATAAGTTAGACAAAAACAGCATGTAATGCGGAATTGCCTCTATGTAGGATTCGAATTTAAATGTATTCTTCCCGAATATAAGAAAATGTCCAATAATACCTTCGTATTTTGTTGACATCATTGAACTGTATTGAATACTTTGATAGACGTTTTCGTTTTTACTAAAACATGAAAACATATGACTATGTATTGGCAATTTTCTCAAAAATATTCGATCAAGTTTCGGTCAGTGGCCTAGATATCACATGGAATATGTGTTATATTTATAAGTTCAAAACAATTTGTTCCATTATTGTGCGCTTTTAAGGATCCTTATGCTAAAGTGGAAAGTAGTGACAAAATATCAATTTAATTGCCTTTAATTCGGTATTCCCCATAGGGTAAGAAACTTCCCTTATAATTGCCGGTATAGTTTTTGGTATAGCCTCCACATAATGGAACCGCTTAATCTTTACTTTACCATGTCTTACTGTGATTAATTTGAGAACAATTTCACAAACTATACAAAAATTGCTTCACATAACATAACTTATATTTTCAAATTAAATAAATCTTAATTTTATGGAAAACATGAGCAAATAATGATAGCGATTAATCATACTCTCTCTTTTCTACTTCTTATTATAAAATTTAAATTTAATGAAAACATATATAAATTTATTTTCATATAAAATAGTTTTTTCAACGCAATGACAACCCAATTGATTGTAGAAAATTAACATAATTTGAGAATTTTCCATAATTGACAATTACTTAAAGATATACGCTTCCCATTTTCGCCCAAAATAGGTCCAAGAAGAAATACGAAGAGATGAAACCATAAAGGTTCTATATAAAATGAATGGAAATGCTATTATCTTTCAAAATATATTTTGCAATATTTTCGCGGAGTTTTCTCAAAACGTTCTTTCATTAAAACATGCCCACTTCACTTACAGACTACTAACAGAAACTTTAAGTCAAATCGGTCCAGCCGTTTCTTTAAAATAATTTTTGCAGGATTTTCGCGGATTTTGTTCAAAATTTTCTTTCATAAAAACCGACAACTGAAAGAAATTTTGAGTCAAATCGGTCCAGGCGTTCTCAATTGATGCGTTTAGTATATATTTTTTTGGCTCCATTTATATATATATATATATATATATATACAGTGAGTGTAAAAAGTATTTTGCCTCAATAAAATTTTGAAAAAAATTCCAATATATACGCCTGAAGCCAGCAAACTAAAGATGTAAAATGACTTATGTATGATGGAGTACGTTTGTGGACATATTTAGATCGTATTTCTGCAAGAATCACAGCGAAAGACCTATTGGTCTCGAAGATATCGGCCGAAATATATAATAACCCAAAAATGTTTATCACAAAAAAGTATTTTGCTTTTTATTATTATTTAAAAAAAAATTGTTGCATTGAGCACGTTTGGTTTTTTTATAGTTACAATTGCGGTTAACCACATACTATAAGCGATTTGACCACGATTCCATTACATCACGGCATTTTTTCGTGGGTATTTTCTCACATTTACATTCAATAAATTCTCCATCAGTATTTCATTTAATATTTGGTATTTTCTCGTCCTAATCATAAGATGAGAGTATTAAACATAGTCATTGCGGCTTCAAAACATCCCAAATATGTTTATAATAATAAAGAAGAGGTTTTGCAAAATATAACGCGAGGACAGAACCATAAAAACTATAAAAACCAAAATCCGACAAACAAATTATTTAAAAAAAAAATCGCGAAACCCAATTTTTCAGACTTCGAAATTTGTATGGTCCAGTAATATTGATCTTGGAACCAATATATGCAATGTAAATACCAATAAGTGGGTCAGATTCAAAGATATGAACAGTTCTAAAGCAATAGTAATAAAAACCAATACATGAAGTTGGGATAAAACATCATTATTCGTCAAATCCTATTGTCTTTTGAAAAACTCTGGTTGCTGGTCGCGAATACGCATTCTATTTTACAAAATATAACGCGAGGACAGAACCTTAAAAACTATAAAAACCAAAATCCGACAAACAAATTATTTAAAAAAATTCGCGAAACTCAAATTTTTTGACTTCGAAATTTGTATGGTTCAGTAATATTGATCTAGGAACCAATATATGCAATGTAAATACCAATAAGTGGGTCAGATTCAAAGATATGAACAGTTCTAAAGCAATAGTAATAAAAACCAATACATGAAGTTGGGAGAAAACGTCATTATTCGTCAAATCATATTGTCATTTGAAAAACTGTGGTTGCTGGTGGCGAATACGCATTCTATATTCTATCTCCGATTAACACCATCAGATGCGAATAAAATGCAGTAGGCAATAAACGGGTCGATGTATTTATTTTCGAAATAAGATGTATTTATATTACCAGAAAACCGTCCATATATTTGAATCTGACCTCCTTATTGCTATTTTCTTCGTATATTTTGGTTCCTAGATCAGTAAAAATGAACCATAAAGTTTTCGAAGTTAGAAAAATTGGGTTTCGCGATATTTTTTTTAAATAATTTGTTTGTCGGATTTTGGTTTTAATAGTTTTTAAGGTCCTGTCCTCGCGATATATTTTGTAAAACCTCCTTTTTATTATTCTTAACATATTTGGGATGTTTTGAAGCCGCGACGACTATATTTAATACTCTGATTTTGAGATTAGGACGAGAAATTACCAAATATTGAATGAAATATTGCTGGAGAATGTATTGAACGTAAATGTGAGAAAATACTCGCGAAAAAATGCAGTGGTTTATTGGAATCGTTGCCAAATCACTTATAGTATGTCGTTACCCGCAATGGTAACTATAAAAAGACCAAACGTGTTCTATGTAACAATTTTTTCTAAAATAATAATAAAAAGCAAAATACTTTTTTGTGATAAACATTTTTGGATTGTTATATATTTCGGCCGATATCTTCGAGACCAATAGGTCTTTCGCTGTGATTTTTGCAGAAATACGATCTAAATATGTCCACAAACGTACTCCATTATACATAATTTATTTTACATCGTTAGTTTGCTGGCTTTAGGCGTATAAATTGGATTTTTTTCAAATTTTTATTGAGGCAAAATACTTATTACATTCACTGATTTTGTTTTTATACTCTCCACCATAGTATGGTGGGTATATTAATTTTGTTTTTCCGTTTGTAACACATCGAAATAATCATTTCCGACCCTATAAAGTATATATATTCTTGATCAGCGTAAAATTCTATGACGATATAGCCATGTCCGTCTGTCTGTTGTAATCACTCTAGTGTCTAAACGAATTGAGATAGATCGCCAAAATTTTGCATAGAGTCGTCCTCTGTCTGCAGGCAGGTCAAGTTCGAAGATGGGCTTTATCGGTCCACGTTTAGGCATAGCTCCCATATAAGGGTACCCCCAATTTTCGGTATTTTAGGGTTCTTGAGCGCGGTTTTCAACCGAATTCGCTGAAATTTGGTACATTGGGTTCTTATTGGGTACCAAAATTCCCCACTAAAAATTATAAAAATAAGACCACTTTTTCTGGTAGTCCCCATATAAGGGTGCTTCCCAATTTCCAGTTTTTGGGGGGTTTTGACCGGATTTTTTCTCCGAATTGGCTGTAATTTAGTAAATTCAGTTATTATTGGGTAGCAAATCTCTCCACAGAAAATTATAAATAGGAGTCAATTTTTTCGGGTAGTCCCCATATAAGGGTACCTGCAATTTTCGATATTTTGAGGTTATTGAGCGCGTTTTTTAACCGAATTCGCTGAAATTTGGTATTTTGTAGTCGTATATGGTAACAAATCTCCCCACCAAAAATTATTAATATTGACTCCTTTTAAGGGGTAGTCCCCATATAACCCCCTTTTTATACCCTCCACCATAGTGTGGAGGGTATATTAGTTTTGTTTTTCCGTTTGTAATTCATCGAAATAATCATTTCCGACCCTATAAAGTATATATATTCTTGATCAGCGTAAAATTCTAAGACGATCTAAGCATGTCCGTCTGTTGTAATCACTCTAGCGTCTAAACGAGTTGAGATAGATCGCCAAAATTTTGCACAGAGTCGTCTTTTGTCTGCAGGCAGGTCAAGTTCGAAGATGGGATATATCGGTCCACGTTTAGGCATAGCTCCCATATAAGGGTACCCCAACATTTTCTGTATTTTGGGATTCTTGAGCGCGATTTTCAACAGAATTCGCTGAAATTTGCTATATTGGGTTCGTATTGGGTACTAAATGTCTCCACAAAAAATTATAAATATAGGTCCATATTTTGGGATAGCCCCCATATAAGGGTACCCCCAATATTGCGGTATTTTGGGGGGATTGATCGCATTTTTCGGCCGAATTCGCTGAAATTCGGTACTTTCAGTTCATATTGGGTAGCAAATGTCTGCACTAAAATTTATAAATATAGGTCAATTTTTTCGGGTAGCCCCCATATAAGGGTACCCCCCAATTTTCGGTATTTTAGGGTTCTTGAGCGCGGTTTTCAACCGAATTCGCTGAAATTTGGTACATTGGGTTCTTATTGGGTACCAAATGTCCCCATTAAAAATTTTAAATATAGGTCCACTTTTTCTGGTAGCCCCCATATAAGGGTACCTCCCAATTTCCAGTTTTTGAGGGGTTTTCACCGGATTTTTCACCGAATTGGCTGTAATTTAGTAATTTGAGATCTTATTGGGTAGCAAATCTCTCAAAAAAAATTATAAATATAGGTCATTTTTTTCGGGTAGCCCCCATATAAGTGTAGCCACAATTTTCGATATTTTGAGGTTCTTGAGCGCGTTTTTCAACCGAATTCGTTGAAATTTGTATTTTGTAGTCGTATATGGTAACAAATCTCCCCACCAAAAACTATTATTATTCACACCTTTTTAGGGGTAGTCCCCATATAACCCCCTTTTTAATATTAAAATAGTTATCTGATTTATTCCGTTTGTTGCGGTTGGGTAGTCGTTACGGGGAATAGTCAATTTTTACCCTACAAAGACTCTTTAGCCATCTGTTGAAAGCATTTCGCCTTCTGAAGATATTCTGATAAAAAAACTCAAATATGACGATAATGAAATATATCGGTAGACATTTAGGCATCTCCTCAATATAGTGATACTTCCTGAAGGAAAGAATTGAGATAAATAATTAAAATATTGGGTTCAAAATTGGTATATACCGGTCATTAATTAAGCATATCCCTCACTATGTAATCAATATTGGCACCCCTTTAGGCATATCCATTGTAATCTAAATTTCAGTAGTTTGAGGATTTTAAACTCTACCATGCGTTATTTTATACTCTACCAGTCCATTTTTTGGATCTTACAGGATTTTGGGAAAAATCCCTATTAAAAATTGCTGAAGTTTGTATTTGGTGTACATAATGGTTTACATAAATCGGTTTGTAGAATTATCGGTATATGCCCACTTTTTGGTATGTTCCCTATATTTTCATTGCATGGATCTGTCAGTATAACCATGGTGGAGGGTATCCAAAGTTCGGCCCGGCCGAACTTAACGTTTTTCACTTGTTTATATTAAAATAGTTATATGGTTTGTTCCGTGTGTTGCGGTTGGGTGGTCGTTACGGGAAATAGTAAATTTTTACCCTACAAAGACTAATTAGCCATCTGTTGCAAGCATTCCGCCTTCTAAAGGTATTGTGATAAAAGAAACCTCAAACATGACGATAATGAAATATATCGGCAGACATTTGGGCATCTCCTCAATATAGTGATACCTCCTGAAGGAAAGAATTGAGATAAACAATTAAAATATTGCGTTCAATATTGGCATCTACCGGTCATTAATTAGGCATAGCCCTCATATAATGATATCCCCAAATATTCACCATTTTCCTACACTATGTAATCAATATTAGTCCCCCTTTAGGCATATCCTCATATAACTTTGTAATCTAAATTACAGTAGTCTGAGGATTTTACACTCTACCATGCGTTATCAGTATCAGTCCACTTTTTGGATCTTGCAGATTTTAGGAAAAATCCCCATTAAAAATTGCTGAAGTTTTATTTGGTGTACATAATGGTTTACATACATCGGTTTGTAGAATTATCGGTATATACCCACTTTTTGGTATGTTCCCTATATTTTCATTACATGTATCTGTCAGTATAACTATGGTGGAGGGTATCCAAAGTTCGCTGAAATTCGGTACTTTCAGTTCATATTGGGTAGCAAATGTCTGCACTAAAATTTATAAATATAGGTCAATTTTTTCGGGTAGCCCCCATATAAGGGTACCCCCCAATTTTCGGTATTTTAGGGTTCTTGAGCGCGGTTTTCAACCGAATTCGCTGAAATTTGGTACATTGGGTTCTTATTGGGTACCAAATGTCCCCATTAAAAATTTTAAATATAGGTCCACTTTTTCTGGTAGCCCCCATATAAGGGTACCTCCCAATTTCCAGTTTTTGAGGGGTTTCCCCGGATTTTTTCACCGAATTAGCTGTAATTTAGTAATTTGATAACTTATTGGGTAGCAAATCTCTCAAAAAAAATTATAAATATAGGTCATTTTTTTCGGGTAGCCCCCATATAAGTGTAGCCACAATTTTCTATATTTTGAGGTTCTTGAGCGCGTTTTTCAACCGAATTCGTTGAAATTTGTATTTTGTAGTCGTATATGGTAACAAATCTCCCCACCACACACACCTTTTTAGGGGTAGTCCCCATATAACCCCCTTTTTTAATATTAAAATAGTTATCTGATTTATTCCGTTTGTTGCGGTTGGGTAGTCGTTACGGGGAATAGTCAATTTTTACCCTACAAAGACTCTTTAGCCATCTGTTGAAAGCATTTCGCCTTCTGAAGATATTGTGATAAAAAAAACTCAAATATGACGATAATGAAATATATCGGTAGACATTTAGGCATCTCCTCAATATAGTGATACTTCCTGAAGTAAAGAATTGAGATAAATAATTAAAATATTGGGTTCAAAATTGGT
This sequence comes from Musca vetustissima, assembly GCF_032173495.1. Taxonomy (NCBI): domain Eukaryota; kingdom Metazoa; phylum Arthropoda; class Insecta; order Diptera; family Muscidae; genus Musca; species Musca vetustissima. The sequence goes on from NW_026884655.1 coordinate 11,778, forward strand.
ATATACCGGTCATTAATTAAGCATATCCCTCACTATGTAATCAATATTGGTCCCCCTTTAGACATATCCATTGTAAACTAAATTTCAGTAGTTTGAGGATTTTAAACTCTACCATGCGTTATTTTATACTCTACCAGTCCATTTTTTGGATCTTACAGGATTTTGGGAAAAATCCCTATTAAAAATTGCTGAAGTTTGTATTTGGTGTACATAATGGTTTACATAAATCGGTTTGTAGAATTATCGGTATATGCCCACTTTTTGGTATGTTCCCTATATTTTCATTGCATGGATCTGTCAGTATAACCATGGTGGAGGGTATCCAAAGTTCGGCCCGGCCGAACTTAACGTTTTTCACTTGTTTATATTAAAATAGTTATATGGTTTGTTCCGTGTGTTGCGGTTGGGTGGTCGTTACGGGAAATAGTAAATTTTTACCCTACAAAGACTAATTAGCCATCTGTTGCAAGCATTCCGCCTTCTAAAGGTATTGTGATAAAAGAAACCTCAAACATGACGATAATGAAATATATCGGCAGACATTTGGGCATCTCCTCAATATAGTGATACCTCCTGAAGGAAAGAATTGAGATAAACAATTAAAATATTGCGTTCAATATTGGCATCTACCGGTCATTAATTAGGCATAGCCCTCATATAATGATATCCCCAAATATTCACCATTTTCCTACACTATGTAATCAATATTAGTCCCCCTTTAGGCATATCCTCATATAACTTTGTAATCTAAATTACAGTAGTTTGAGGATTTTACACTCTACCATGCGTTATCAGTATCAGTCCACTTTTTGGATCTTGCAGATTTTAGGAAAAATCCCCATTAAAATGGCTGAAGTTTGTATTTGGTGTACATAATGATTTACATAAATCGGATTGTAGAATTATCGGTATATACCCACTTTTTGGTATGTTCCCTATATTTTCATTACATGTATCTGTCAGTATAACTATGGTGGAGGGTATCCAAAGTTCGGCCCGGCCGAACTTAACGCTTTTTCACTTGTTACTTTTACTCTTTTACAATAATGGGGAATTAGTCATATATTCTTGATGAGAATAAAATTCTTTGTTGAATTAGTCATGTCCGTCTGTCTGTTGAAATCAAGATAGAGCTCTCAATACTGAATATAGGGTTTCGAAATGTTGCACATACATTGTTACTAATTCTAGTATGTTCGGTATTGAAAATGGAATATATCACTTCACTTTATAGGGTAGTCCCCATATACCGATACACCCCAACATTTGGTATTTTGAAGCTTTGGGCACATTTTTGTGCCCATAAGGGTGAGTGCATATTAAAATTGCCATTACATTTTCAAAACTTCGAAATATTCACCGGAGACCCCATAAAGTTTATATATTCATGTGTGTCTGTCCGTATGTTGAAATCACGATAGAGATAGCTCTGAAATTTTGCACAGAAATTGCTAGTACTACTGGGATGATTGGTATTGCAAATGACATATATCGGTCCTCGTTCTGGGGTTGCCCCCATATAACGGCACCCCCAATATTCGGTATTTTGTACACGTTTTTCAACCGAATTGGCTGTAAATTAGTATTTTGTGTTCTCATTATATAGTTCATGTCCGTACAAAAATTTATTAATATTGACCCAAGTTTAAGAGTAGCCCCCACACAACGGTACACTCAAATATTCGGAACACAGACGGTTTTCAACCGATATGAGTGTAATTTAGTATTTTGGGTTCTCATAACGGTAAAAAGTTGCCGCATGTAACAGTAGTCCAACTATTAGATATTTTGAGAATTTCAATTATCTTTTGCTCACGCATATTTCGGTATTTTCAAGGTCCTACCATAACATGAGTTTTCTCCTAGGAGTCCCCAATAATTTCACATATTTTGAATGACATTCCCATGGTGGAGGATATAAAAAGTCGCCGAACTTAAAATTTTTAATTTAATTAGTGCAATTTGGTATTTTGCGTTAGAACTGGGTCTTACTCAAAATGATCAATATATAGTATTTTTGGGGTTTTTAACCGAATTCGCTCTAATTTAGTTTTTCAGGTTCTCATGGGGTGTCAAATATTCCTACCAAAAATTATCAATATAGTTTGCATATATATACCGGTACTGAAAATTTTGGCTGTATTTTCTTGAAGACTAACATTTATACATACCGAAAATGATCAATATAGGTCCACGATTAGTCATCAAGGGTGTTTAGCCACATTTTCCCATTGTTGTGGTTGTAATTTGACATTCCGGTATATTGAAGTGTAAAATTTATTATACGGAAAATTGCTTTTATAGACCCAAGTTTTGATATAGCGCCACACAAATGTCCAGCCCCCTTTTTCGGTATTATCAAGTTTTTAACTCAAATTTCTCTTCGTTGGTGCTATAACTTTGATATTCGTGCTATATAAAAAAGGTTTCCAAGTATTAAATATACAATCGAGTACGCTTATAACGAACAAGGTTATACAATTTTTTTATAGCGAACACATTTCCTGGTCCCGAAGTTTTAAGACATATTTTTCATACAAATCTTTACTCTTATAGCGAACTAAGGATGTAATGAACTTTTTTTATAACGAACTATTTATTCGGTCCCAACATTCAGTTTTCATATATTTTAATTCCGTCATAACGAACATGCTACAAATATATGTAATGCTGTAATATTTACTCTAATACTGGCAACCTTTCCACAAAAAAGCCAGCTGTAATATCAGGTTCATTACAGAAAAAGAGAAGCAGATTAAGAATTGTCAAAAAGGACACAAAACATACCAGTTTCTAACAGAATATATATGAAGATCATACACCTGTTTTCCAACTGAGAGTCTCTAATTTGGAACATAATTTTTTGAGAGCATAAACAACCTACTGCTTCGCATGAAAAGAGTTCCCATATAAAGGTCCCCACCGATTTGACCGATTTGAGGAATTCTGAAAGCACGCCACCAGTTTTTTGTACATTTTCTCCCAAACAATATATACTTCTCATTATACCCTTCGCCACACTGTGGTGCAGGGTATTATGTCATTGTGCATATGTTTGTAACAGGCAAAAATAATCGAGATAGACCCATGGTTCCTTTTGAGAATATGCATAGAATCACATTTTAAGTCGATTTATGTATGTATGTCCGTCCGTCCGTCTGTCTGTCCATGTTAAATTGTAAACAAAGTACAGGTCGCATTTATGATCCGAATTGGATGAAATTTAGCATAGGTCACTTATTTGGGCCAAGGACGATTTTATGTAAATGGTTCGCCAGTTTGAACGAAATTTGGCACAGCATAATGAACTAGGTCTAAAATGATGTGTGTTAAGTTTCCTGAAAATCGGTTCAGATTTAGATATAGCTCTCATATATATTTTCCTCTGATTAATGTAAATGGCATACCAAAGTCCCTATATAACTTTCGGTTTGCACGAAATTTGGCACAGCGTACTGAATTAGGTCTAGAATGGTGTGTGTTAAGATTCCTGAAAATCGGTTCAGATTTAAATATAGCTCCCATATATATTTTCGTCCTATTTAATGTAAATTTTGTACCAAAGTCCCTATATATATATTTCGATTTGAACGAAATTTGGTACAGCGTACTGAATTAAGTCTAGAATTATGTGTGTTAAGTATCCTGAAAATCGGGTCAGATTTAGATATTGCTCCCATATATATTTTCGCCCGATTTAATGTAAATGGCATACCAAAGTCACTATATAACTTTCGGTTTGCACGAAATTTGGTACAGCGTACTGAATATAGTCAAGAATGGTATGTTAAGTTTCCTGAAAATCGATTTAGATGTAGATATAGTTCTCATATATATTTTCGTCCGATTTAAGCTAAATGGTGCACCAAAGTCAATATATATATTTCGATTTGCGATAGAATGATGTGTGTTAAGTTTCGTGAAAATCGGTTCAGATTTAGATATAGCTCCTATATGTTTTTTCTTCCGATTTTATATACATATATGTTTGTCCGATTGCCACACAATTTTGAGGAATGAACTGTAGTTAATATAAGCTAATATCTGGCACGTCTCATTGAATTCGGTTAAAATTTTGATTTAGTTTCTACATATACATTTTCGTCCTATTTTGCACAAAATTAACACAAATTTTTCACAACGTACTGATGTTAGTATAACCTAGAAACTGGATATAAATGCATCACCAATCGGCACACAATTTTGCACTACGTACTGATGTTACTAAAACATATCGTGTGGCAAGTATAGTTGAAATCGGTTTAGATATAGATATAGCTCCTATATAGTTTCGTCAGATTTTAAGTAAAAGTTGCACTAAAGACCCAAAGTTGCACAATGTACGGAATTTAGTGTGCTAAGTATTGTAAGAATCGGTTCAGATTTAAATATAGCTCTATACATATATATATATATATATACCGTGTGGAACATTTTGAAATCAAAATGTGGCCGATATGCACAAAACATACTGACATTATTATAACTTAACCTGTGACAAGTTTCGATAGAATCGGCTTAGATGTATCCATTTTCATCTAAATAGCCGACGTCTGTTAGGATTCATCTGTTGAATATACCCGAAGTGGTGAAAGGTATCATATAGTGGGCCTCGTCCGACTTTACTACTTTCCTAACTGGTTTTCATTTAATTTGCCTGCAAAATGATGACCATCATATCAATTTAACAGCAGCTTTGTCCTTTGGCCACTATTATTTAAGAATTGCATTATCATTTCAATTTTCTTTATCAAAGAAAACAACAAAAAATTGTGCCATAATCTATAATAGCATTGCTGCAGCATCTGATGTAAAAATTCTTTATATTATTTTTATTAGATACAGCAACAACAACAGGAAAAAAACAGTTTATTTCCCTTATTGGCTTTTCCCATGAACCAAGCTCTGTGCATCCGTTTCCGTTTGTCAGTCAGTCAGCCATTCACTCTGGTGTGCAATTTAATAAACATAAAATTATATATTTTTTTCTCCAACTTTCCCTTCGCATTTTGTCGGAGGAACATTTGTGACGTTGTCGTCCATGTTGCTCCTGCTGTCAGCGATGCTATTGCTGATGATGACAGCGTAGGTGATGTTTTTTGTTTTGTTTGCATTCCAAATTATGTCATCATTGCATTGTCCATTTATAATTAGTTTTTGCGCAAATGATAAACTTTGTGCCCGCCACTACTGTCAGGATGCTGCCAGGGGGCTAAATGACAATTTCGCCAACAACAAAACCGCAAATGCATTTTCTTTGCAACTATTCACAATTTTCCCTACTGGCATCAATTTGATATATATGTATGCATATTTACATTTATTCATAGACAGGGTGGTAGCACAGTAAATGGATGAAAATAAAATAAAAAGAAAAGGGTTCAGTGGATTAAAATCCTCTGGAGACTATATGATAAGAAGGAAAACTATTCTGTCAGGAGGTCCTTAAGAGGCAGAATACATTATAGGCACATAGTTTGGAAAATGCTGACCATCAAATAAAGAAAAATACGTCATATATAATCGGACTTGTCTTCCAAAGACGCAAAAAATACCTAGCTATAGATACATCCATAGGCAAAAACCTAGAAAATCGAATAAGATATAATTTGTTTATCCCAAAGAACCAGAAATTCTAAATTGAACCCATTTCAATAGAAAAAACTTGGCTAAGACCTTGAAAATATTTAAAATGAGAGGTCTAAAGTTATAGTCTCTATTTCAAAGAAGGTTGTATCCCCGGTTCCTAGGCTTATGTTTAGACATAAGACCTCAATCCCACTTTTTAAATTATTTTGATGGTTCTATCCGCATTTCCATCCCTCAGAGAACCGATATTGTGCTATATTAAATTTGAATATACTTATTTTGCATCATCCTGTAATCTATCCACAGAAGAGGGGAAACAAAATAAATATTCTACAATACCACCAGTTACTCATCGTAGTAATATGAGTTCGGTCCTTTTTTTTTTTTTGATAAAATAGTTGGGTGGATGAATGTATTTCTGTCTGTTTGTCCACAAGAGGATACATTTGTTTGGCGATGGCAAATATTGCACAATACAACATATACTAAAAGCTAACAACCAGTTAACCAGTCTGTCCGTGTAGCAAACAATCGAACAGTTAGTCTCCCACCCTTCAAAACAACCAACCAGTTAGTCCACTATACCATAGTGGACTAACTATACGGCGCCATGGTTAACATATTTTTGTTGTTGTCGTCTGTTGCTGGTGATATGCCTGGTGGCGTTTTCAAAGGACACTGTGTTCTCTTCTCGCTATTGCATATAGCTTTGGTGGTAGCTTTTTGTGTGAGAATGTGTGTTAGTATGTGTTTTTGGTCGCTGTTATCCGTTTGCGTTTATTTAAACAAATAATAAAATTAATAAAAAAAACACCCAACAAATATTAAATATTCATTATAAGTCAACAAAATATCAACTGAAATTTAATTTTGAAATACTATTTTAAACGGATGTTCGTAATTGTTTCTGTTAGTTTATGAAAATTCCATTATTACACCAACGACAAGCCACAGTAACAGCTGGATGGTTAGGGATGCTAAAGCTGATTTAATTATACTGTACAAATATTAAAAAAAATAACAATAAGAAGACATTAGCCAGTGGCAACAATAGCTTTTGTTAAAAAGGATAATGACAAAGGATTGCTTTTTATTGTAGTCATTTAAATAAATGTAATAATAAAATATAATAATAATTGTAGAATAATATTGAGAGGAAAAAGAAGACAAGAAAAGAAAATATTAAAACAATGAGTTGAAGACAAATAATTTAGTTAGCCCTTTGAGCTCTAATGGGAGCTTATATCTCCAATTAAAACTTAATACATATTTTGTAGATTTATTATTTGAGTATTAAAATAATAAATCTCCAATCACAACTTATTATTACATATTTTGTAGTTTTTATGTGTTAGTGTTGAAATTACGAAAAAACACTATAATTGTTGAAAATACACTCCTTGAAAAAAAATATTCGTTAAAGCTTAGATCTTCCTTTCAAGATTTTTTTTCCTATACCATTGAATTATTATACCCTTCACCACACTGTGGAACAGGATATTATGTATTTGTGCATATGTTTGTAACAGGCAGAAGGAAACAAGATCACATGGTTCCTTTTAAGAATATGCATAGAATCACTTTTTAAGTCGATTTATGCACGTCCGTCCGTCCGTCTGTCTGTCTGTCCATGTTAATTGGTAAACAAAGTACAGGTAGCATTTTTGATTAGAATTGGATGAAATTTGGCACAGCTCATTTATTTGGCACAAGGAGGAACACTATTGAAATTGGGAAAACTCGGTTCAGATTTAGATATAGCTCCCATATATATTTTCGTCCGATTTTAGGTAAATGGTGCACCAAAGTCCCTGAAAATCATAATAAATTAAGTCGAAAATGTGTGCTGAATTTCGGGAAAATCGGTTCAGATTTAGATATAGCTCCCATATATAGAATCGCCAGATTTTAGGTAAATTGTGTACCAAGGTCCCTGAAAATCATTCGATTTGCACGAATTTTGGCATAGCGTACTGACTTATGTTTAGAAAGATGTGTGTTAAGTTTCGTGAAAATCGGTTCAGATTTAGATATAGCTCCCATATATATTTTCATCGTATTTTATCAAGGAAGAATTTAAAAAAAATGTAACAGTTTTTGATTTATTTAACATTTAAAGATTGATTTTACCTCTGAAAGTCGTGTGACTGCGGAAGTGCCCATATCCTTCGATTTGCACGAAATTTGGATTTATAAGTAAATGAAGAACTCAACATGTGGCCTAATGCACAAAACATACTGAAATAAGTGTAACCTAACACTTGACAAGTTTCGATGAATACGGTATAGAATTCGATATTTCGCTTTAAATTTATTTACATAAAATTTAAATTTATTTACATGACATCTGTGAGGATTCCATCTGTTGAATATACCCAAAGTGGTGAAGGTTATCATATAGTCGGCCTAGTCCGACTTTCCTTACTTCTTATACCCTTCACCAGTCTGTGGTACAGGGTATTATGTATTTGTGCATATGTTTGTAACAGGCAAAAGGAAACGAGATAGACACATGGTTCCTTTTGAGAATATGCATAGAATCACTTTCTGAGTCGATTTATGCATGTCCGTTTGTCCGTTCGTCTGTCCATGTTAAATTGTAAACAAAGTACAGGTCGCATTTATGATCCGAATTGGACAAAAATTGGCATAGGTCACTTATTTGGCCCAAGGACAAACCCTATTGAAATTAGGAAAAATTGCTCAGATTTAGATATAGCTCCCGTATATGTTCGTCCGATTTAATGTAAATACATCACTCCACTAAACAAAAAACCCTTCTTCCCCAATTTTCTTAAATCCACAACGACAATATCCCAAGCAAAAAACTAAGACAACTGATGAGGATTTGTGGCGAAATCCGAAACTATAGTCTTCTCTGCCTTTCCTGAAAGTAATCAATGTGACCATAACCCACTATAACAATAAAGATCTTGTTGTTATTATTTTTAAAACAACAAGAAAGGGATCAAGCTGGCTTACCTAAAAAGTAAACACACACATCCCTACAAACAAATGCCACACTGAATCTAAAAATAGACGACAGCACGGTCATTTGAATGGTCATCGCATAACAGCGATACGAACAAACATGTTATGTTGATTCTCTGCAAAATAGAGACGCATAACAGTGGAGTTATGACACATGGTTACATGTTCCGCCACAACATTTTATGAGACTTTTAGAGAATTCTCAAACAGAGCGTACTCCAAAAGTACTTAGGCTTGACGTTGTGGATGTAACAAAATTGGGAAAGAATGGTTTTTTGTTTAGTGGAGTGATACATGACTCCCTGGACAATATCCCAAGCAAAAAACTAAGAGAACTGATGAGGATTTGTGGCGAATTACGAATATATAGTCTTCTCTGCCCTTCCGGAAAGTAATCAATGTGACCATAACCCACATTAACAATAAAAATTTTGTTGGCTTAACTAAAAAAGTATATAGTTGTTTTTATAAAAACAACAATCTGGGGTTTAGCCTGTATATTTTGCAAAAACAAAATATAAATGGTATCCCAAATAACCCGCCAACACTACTGAAATAAAATATTCTGCAAAAATATTTTTACTCGCGGTGCACAATTTAAACGTGTTTAGAAAGTGTGACAATACCCGGTAGGGGGAAGGTTTGGGCTCTATTTCAAAACATGGATCAATTTATACCGTTTTTATTTTTAAACTTCCTACGAGTATTAGCAATCTTTGCACTCAACATATGCCATAATATAATAGTAATTAAAGGATCTAAACCTGCGATAGATGCTATGAAAATGACATATTATAGCTTAGCTTATTCCGTAGTTCCACAACATCATGGGGCCCTACCACATCTACATAAAATGTCCTTTCAGACACATACATAAGTTGTTTTTATTTGCACAAATCATTTTAAATTTATACACTTTTTTCACAAAACGGAAATTTTTTCAACTTAATATCAAGGGCCAATATCAAACATCACTCCTTACCTAACCCAGCGACAGGATGGCTGTAAATATTTCTGTCTTATTACGGTATTATGACGGAAATGAAAATAACACCAGCAAATTTAAGCCCAGAGGACTAAAAGACAACATTACCATGTGAATGCAGTTTCAGCTGTTAAGAGATTTCTTTTTTGCAAATACCCATTGTATTATATAGTCTAACGTTATGCAGCCATTACAAAGATGAATGTTGCAAAAATATGTCTACATACCATTTTCAAATAGAATAGAAATTCCCCTAAACGAAATACCAGAACCTCATATCCAATGTTAAGTAGGAAACTACGACAATTATTTTTTGTTGTTGACGTATTTTTCCCTCATTGATGCAAAAACAAAACCAGTAAGGGAAGTAGTAAAGTCGGACGAAGCCGACTATATGATACCCTTCACCACTATGGGTATATTAAACAGGCCTATTAACATGAAGTTGGATGAAATAAAATATGTGATATTTATCTAAATGTGAATCTACCTAGATCTATCCATAAACATGTCATTCGTTAGTTAAAATGGGAGAAAGGTATGTAAATCGACTTCAAACAAATATAAATAGGTCATCCGTTGGGCTATGTCTGTACTTCTAGAAAACGCTACTACGCAATTCTATGCTCAATTTTGTACGTTGTGCAAAATTTGATGTCAATCTGACTAACATGAGGAGTTCGATGTTCAATTTACTTAAAATCGGGCGAAAATGTGTATGGAAGCTATATCAAAATATGAAGCGATTTCAAGGAAACTTGTCACAGGTAATGTTATACGAATTTCAGTACGATTTGTTCCAATAAGCCTATTGGTTCCTTGGTGCGTCAATTACTTAAAATCAACCTATAATAAAAGGGAGCTATATCACAATTCAGTACGTTATGCCAAATTTCGTGCAAATTGAAAGATATATAGCGACTTTGGTGCACCATTTACATGAAATCGGACGAAAAGCTATATAGAAATCTGGGCCAATTTTCTCGAAACTTGCCAGACATCACTCTAGGCTCAATTCAGTACGTTATGCCAAATTTCGTGCAAATCGAAGGATATATAGGGACTTTGGTGCACCATTTACATAAAATCGGACGAAACTATATATGGGAGCTATATCTAAATCAGGACCGATTTTCTCGAAACTTGGCAGACGCCACACTAGGCTCAATTCAGTACGTTATGCCAAATTTCGTGCAAATCGAAGGATACATAGGGACTTTGGTGCAACATTTACATAAAATCGGACGAAACTATATATGGGAGCTAAATCTAAATCAGGACCGATTTTCACGAAACTTGGCAGATATCATTTTAGGCTCAATTCAGTACGTTATGCCAAATTTCGTGCAAATCGAAGGATATATAGGGACTTTGGTGGACCATTTACCAAAAATCGGACGAAACTATATATGGGAGCTATATCTAAATCTCAACCGATTTTCACGAAACTTGGCACACATCACTCTAGGCTCAATTCAGTACGTTATGCCAAATTTCGTGCAAATCGAAAGATATATAGCGACTTTAGTGCACCGTTTACCTTAAATCGGACGAAACTATATATGGGAGCTATATAGATATCTGGACCAATTTTCTCGAAACTTGACCGACATCATTCTAGGCTCAATTCAGTACGTTATGACAAATTTCGTGCAAATCGAAAGATATATAGCGACTTTGGTGCACCATTTACATGAAATCGGACGAAACTATATATGGGAGCTATATAGAAATCTGGACCAATACAACTTGACAGACATATATTCAATTCAGTACGCTATGACAAATTTCGTGCAAATCGAAAGATATATAGGGACTTTGGGGCACCATTTACATGAAATCGGACGAAACTATATATGGGAGCTATATCTAAATGATTAGGCTGTACCAAATTTCGTGCAAATCGAAAGATATATAGGGACCGTTTACATTAAATCGGTTAAATATATATATGGGAGCTATATCTAAATCTGAACCGATTTTTCCCAATTTCAATAGGGTTCGTCCTTGGGCCGAATAAGTGACTTGTGCCAAATTTTATCCAAATTGGATCATAAATGCGACCTGTACTTTGTTTACAATTTAACATCTACAGACGGACGGACAGACGGACGGACGGACATGCATAAATCGACTCAGAAAGTGATTCTATGCATATTCTCAAAAGGAACCATGTGCCTATCTCGTTTCCTTTTGCCTGTTACAAACATATGCACAAAGACATAATACCCTGTACCGCAGTGTGGTGAAGGGTATAAAAAAACAACACAGAAAGAGAAAATCAAATAAAGAAAAATCCTTATAATAATGTTATGGTTTACGAATGTTACTCATTCATGCATATCCTTCGCGTCGTTGTTGTAATTTTTCTCTTTTCGTACAACAACAATATTGTTGTGTGTGTCATAGTCTTATTTAAAGCCAATAACGGCAAAAATGCTATATGCGTATGCATTTTGTGCCAATAATAAACTATGTATGTATCATAGACCAGGCTAGGAGAATTATTGCAGCCGAAGAGTAAAGGCGCTTTTCGTTATAATCAAACATGAAGGGATAGAAGTTGGTTTGTGTGTGTGTTATTCAGAGGCATATACCACGTATATATCTTTATCTGCAGGGCAAATATAATGAATTATGCACCTGTGTGTTTACTCATATTTCCATGTTGAGTCACACAAAGACAACAACAACAAAGTTGTATAAATGTTGTTATTGTTGTATGAATGCATGTGTGTGTAAGTTATATGCTTTTAACACTCGAAGGCTAAGGTTAACGTTATGCTATCTCAAGTGTGGCACAAAAGGAGTATATTATCGAGCGGTGAGTAACTTTAAAATAGTCTTGTTGGAAATAGGAGTGTATTTCTTTTTCGTTTGATCAACGAATGACGGAGGTATATTAGGATGTGAATACAATATATATTTTTATACCCTCCACCATAGCATATTAAGGGTAAGGGTATATTAATTTTGTCATTCCGTTTGTAACTCATAGAAATATTCATTTCCGACCATATAAAGACGATATAGTCATGTCCGTCCGTCTGTAGTAGTCACGCTATCTTCTGAAAGAATTTTGATAGGGTGCTGAAATTTTGCATAGATTTGCCTTTTGTCTGCAGGCAGGTCAAGTTCGAAGATGGGATATATCGGTCCACGTTTAGGCATAACTCTGCGCTTTTCAAGCGAATTTGCTAAAATTTGGTGCATTGGGTTCTTATTGGGTACTAAATGTCTCCACAAATAATTTTAAATATAGGTCCAATTTTTCTGGCTTTGATCGTATTTCTCCACGGAATTAGCTGTAAATTAGTATTTTAAATTCTTCACATGTAACAAAGCTCTCCACAAAAAACTATGAACCCCCAATTTTTCGGTATTTTTGGGTTCTTGAGCGCGTTTTCCAACCGAATTCGCTGAAATTTGCCATTTTGTAGTCGTATATGGTAGCAAAACTCCCCACCAAAAATTATTAATATTCACCCCCTCTTAGGGGTAGTGCTCATATAACCGATCCGAATTGGATGAAACTTGGCATAGGTCACTTATTTGACCCAAGGACGAACCCAATTGTAATTGGAAAAAAATCGGTTCAGATTTAGATATAGCTCCCATCAAAGTCCCTATATATTTTTCGATTTGCCAGAAATTTGGCACAACGTAATAAATTAGGTCTAGAATGATGTGTGTTAAGTTTCCTGAAAATCGGTTCTGATTTAGATATAGCTCCCATATATATTTCGATTTTGGTGCACCAAAGTCCATTAATATCTTTCGATTTGCACAACGTAATGAATTAGGTATAGAATGATGTGTGTTAAGTTTCCTGAAAATCGGCCCAGATTTAGATATAGCTCCCTATAGCTAATATAAATTAATCTCTGGCAAGTCTCGTTGAAATCGGTTCAGATTAAGATATAGCTTCTACATATATATATATATTTTCTATATATATATATATTTAGTCTAACCTAGAAGTTAGATATAAATGCTGCACCGAATACTCCAGGTGGGCCCGTTTGGCACAACATTTTGCACTACTTATATCCAAATAATCAACGGGTGTCCGATTGATATTTGTTTTAAATTGATTTGCATAATTTTGTCCCATTTTAAGAAGCAATTCTATATCTGTAAGGATCCATCTGTTGTATCTGTTTTATCCTACAAAGACTACTTAGCCATCTGCCTTCTAAAGACAATATTGAAATATATCGGCAGACATCTAGGCATCTCCTCCATATAATGATACCTCCTGAAGGAAAGAAGTGATATAAAAAATGTAAATATTGGGTTCAAAGTTGAGATATATCTGTTATTAATTAGGCATACCCCTCATATAATGATATCCTCAAATATTCGCTACTTCCTACACTATGCAATTAATATTGGTCCCCATTTAAGTATAGCCTCATATAACTTTGTAATCTAAATTACGGTAGTAGTTTCAGGATTTTATACTCTACCATGCGTTATCAGTATCAGTCCACGTTTTGGAGCTTTCAGATTTTATGAAAATCCCCATTAAAACTTGCTGAAATTTGTATTTGGTGTACATAATGGTTTACATAAATCGGTTTGTAGAATTATGGGTATATGCCCTTTTTAGTATGTTACCTATATTTTCATTGCAAGTATCTTTTTTGTATACCTATTGTGGAGGGTATACAAAGTTCGGCCCGGCCGAACTTAACGCTTTTTTCACCTGTTTATATTAAACCAGTAAGGAATGTAGTAAAGTCGGACTGGGCCGACTATATGATACCCTTCACCACTTTGGGGATATTCTACATATGTATCTTTACAGATGTCGTCTTTTCGAAGGAACATTGACATGAAATTGAACGAAGCTCAAAATGCGATATTTATATATAAGTAAACCGACTAACATCAATCCTTACACATGCCATTCTGCAATCTATTCCATACTTTGTAAATAGACTTTAAGCAAACTGTACACACGCTGTTTGGTATGCTTCACTGTTTAAAATGTAATATCAATCAATATCAATCAACATGAATAGGTCGAAATTATATATGGAAGCTATGCTTTATCTAAATCTGAGCCGATTTCAAGGAAACTTGGCCGAGATTAATTTACATTAATTTCAGTTCGTTTTGCCAATCGGCCTAGCTATGGTCTTTACTAAACGATTTACTTAAAATCGGACCAAAAGTATATATAAGACCTATATGTAAATCTGAACCAATTTCAAGAAAACTTGTCACACGAAAGGTTACAGTAACTTCAATACATTGGTTCTTTAGTGCACAATTTAGATTAAATCGGACGAAAATATATATTGGAGCTATATCTAAATCTGAACCAATTTTCACGAAATTTAGCACACATCATTCTGGATCCAATTCAGTACCCTATGCCAAACTCCTTGCAAATCGAAATATATATAGGGATTTTGGAGACCCATTTACCTTAAATCGAACGAAAATATATATGGGAGCCATATATAAATCTGACCCGGCTTTCTCGAAACTTGGCACACGTCGTTCTTGACCTAATTCAGTACTTTATGACAAATTCAGTGCAAATCGAAAGATATATAAGGACTTTGGTGCCCCATTTACCGTAAATCGGATGAAAATATATATGGGAGCTATATCTAAATCTGGACCGATTTTCACGAAACGTAGCACACATCATTCCGGACCCAATTCAGTACCCTATGCCAAATGTCGTGCAAATCCAAGGATATATAGGGAGTTTGGAGACCGATTTACCTTAAATCGGACGAAAATATATATGGGAGCTATTTCTAACTATGGACCGATTTTCACGAAACTTAGCACACATCATTCTGTACCTAAGTCAATACTCTATGCCAAATTTCGTTCAAATCGAATGATTTGGTGCGCCATTTACCTTATATTGGACGAAACTATATATGGGAGCTATATCTAAATCTGAACCGATTTTCTCGAAACTTAGCACACATCATTCTGCACTCAATTCAGTACTCTGTGCCAAATTTCGTGCAAATCGAAAGATATAGAGGGATTTTGGTGCCCCATTTGCCTTAAATCGGACAAAAATATATATGGGACCTATATCTAAATCTGAACTGATTTTTCCCAACTTCAATAGGGTTCGTCTTTGGGCCAAATAAGTGATTTGTGCCAAATTTCATCCAAATCGGATCATAAATGCGACCAGTACTTTGTTAACAAAAATACATGGACGGACAGACGGACGGAAGACGGACATGCATAAAACGACTCAGAAAGTGATTCTATGCATATTCTCAAAAGGAAACATGGGTCTATCTCGATTATTTTTGCCTGTTACAAACATATGCACAAATACATAATACCCTATACCACAGTGTGGTGAAGGGTATAAATAGTTGTCTGATTTGTTCCTCGTTTTGGGTTTGGTTCTAAGACTCTGTTGTAATCGTTTCTCCTGCGGAGGATGTCGAGATAAAAAACTAGAACGTAAGGAGTTCTATATAAGTTATTTTATATGAAAATACTCTAAAAGGTATTCAGTGAGGGCATTTTCTCTATATAACGAATATTTTCGTGAGATCATCTAAAATTGAATAATAGTGTACACTTTTGACGTTTGATATTTGCGGTTTTGTTCAGGACATCTACATAGATATAGAAAAACTTCGTATAATCTTGACTATGCGTCTAATGTCGACAAACCCAATATCTCAGGAAATGCTTGAAATATGACAACGCCGTACTGATATATCTTTTGCTGATTACTGAAAACAACCATCAAACAACCATTGAGTAACATGTTGAAAATTTAGATAAGCTTTGATTGAAAATGTGTGATTCGAACATTTTTTTTAGCACAAGAGTCGAACATTTTGTTTTTCTGAAGCATAAAGAAGTTATCTTGTTTCTTACTTTCTACAACAAAAACATACGTTTAGCTGTATTTGTTTTATTAGTCGAACATTATTTTTAAATAAACTATAAAAAAGCGGAACCTTTTTCGAAACATAGGGTCATATCTATACTAATAAAATAGTAAAATGATTGACTGACTGACTAAACGAATCATTAACGACCTGACGAAACGGGCGGAGCTAGAATCTTTAAATTTTGGGTGAGGGTCACTCTTGGTCCACGGTTCAGATAAGGCTGGGTTTTTGGAAATTCATACTAGAACGGTACGAAAAGTACTAAATGTGATACCATTTGTATTTGGTGAACCGGTAGAGCTAGAACTCTGAAATTTGGATTGGTGGTCGCTGATGGAGTGTAGGATAGGTGTAGCAAAGGAGGAATCCTGAAATTTTGGATTAGGGTCACTTTTAAGGTATAGGATTGGGATTTGAAGGAAGTTTTGGAAGTTTTGCACTAAATTTTTTTTTTTTTTTGAAATTTGTACTTATGTGTACTAAATAGTACCAAATGTGTATTTGGGTGAACCGATAGAGCTAGAACACTGAAATTTGGAAATAAGGTAACTGTTGGAGTATAGGATTGGTGTATGGATGTAGCTTTGGAAATTCATACTTATGGATACTAAACGGTACTAACTTTGGTACAATTTGAATTTTGAAACTATAGTGCTGAGATCGTAAAATTTTGAGTTAGGATAATTGTTGAAGTGTAGGATTGGACTATGTAGGAAGTTTTGGAAGTTTTACACTAAATTGTGAGTGAAGCGATAGAATTGGAATCCTTAAACCGGAAAATTAGATTTTCAGTGGTTGTATAATGTAGATAGTTTTTTTAAAAATAGGAAAAATTCATACGAATGTGAATGTGTTCTAAATGGAAATATGGTTTCCAGCGAATCATTACATTTGAAATTAGTTTTGAAAATAAATACTACAAGAGTACCAAAGGTATAATGGTTCTAAAAGTAGTATAGAGCTAGATTTGTGTTGCGATGAGAATTAGCGTCGGAAGAGAACTTAATGGTACTAACATTGTAATTATAATCAATGTCAGTACCGGGCATATGCTATATAAAATTATTTTAGCGATGTATATTCTACCTTCAGATTACTCGATATGCGAAATTGCAGCTGCATCCGTTGGACAATAAACCTAGGAACTTCGAAATAACGCAAATGCAGAGGTACACTCAAATGGGGCTATTCCAAAACATGGACTCATATATTTTTACATTCATTGTTACCTAAAATTGAAAGCAATATAAATTAATCAGAAGAAATCCACATTACCCCATATACTGATCCACATTATTCGCCGAGTTATTTATTTCGATGTTTTTAAATATAATGTATTAATATTTTCAAAAACATCTAAGGGCCTTTATGTTATTGTATAAAGGAAACAGCTTTTGGGTGTCTTCCAAGCAAAGAAGGAATAAAAATGGACTTCCAAATATTGATAATAATTATACCCCACACAACTATGTTGTCAGGGTATTATACCTTTGTGCAGCCCCAAAAGTTTGTAACGCCGCGTAATATTGGTCCTAGACCCACCTTTAAGTATACCGATCGTCATATCTCGACTAGCTGAGACGATCTAGACATGTGTGTCCGTCCGTCCGTCTGTCCATTATAATTTGTAAACACGATACAGGCCACAATTATGGACCAATCTTCACGAAATTTTGCATGTAGAAAGGGTTCTGGCTAATGAAGACCCCTATTGTTGTTGGAAAAGATCGGTTAATATTTCGGGGATGAAATGGGCCAAAAACTTTATTTTTGTCGGTTTTTCTGGTCGCTCCAGAGGCCGCAAGTATTCTACGGCGTATACATTTACTCCAGCATGATATAGACCCGAGAAGTTGATAGTACATCCAAGAGGAGTGGTTGACCTTTAAATTGATACCAATTATATTGTCGTATGTAATCGGATGTGGGAGTTACACTCACATATTTACAGGTGCTTACGTATTCAGATATTATTTAGTAACCCATTACCACATTAGAGGGCGGAAATGTAGCGCTGATAGCTTTGAATTTTTCCATGAATTTCCAGTTATGGTCAAGGACAACGCCTATAATTTTCTGTGATGATCAGATTAATATTTTGGGATGAAATGGACCGAAAACTTAATTTTTATGTGTTTTCGACTCGAATATAATCCAAATATCACAACACAACCTACCGTGAAGGGAACCTGGACAAGTAATTAGAAGGGCTGTACTGAATATTCGAAAATGTAAGGAATCTATGTTGTTGACTTCTAATCGGGCAATAGGGGAAAAATATCACGAAATATTACCTAGACTCGGAATAAACATCCGTAGAAAGTTAGGGTTCCGTGGTAGTTGTGTAGGGTATCGTATGATCGGCCCCGTCCGACTATACTGCTCCGCTCACTGGTTTTATAATTTATTTCTTTTCAGTTGAAAGTGTGACATTGACTAAAATGGACCGAAATGAAACAATCTCACAACGCATACAAATTTTCAAAATCGACTACAAAAATCATGATTCTGCCCCAGCACATATCGAGCTTTAAAATGATATTATGGTTAACATAACTACGAGTATGTTATTAAACAAAATTGTCGTACTTGGGGTTATGAGAATTCTCAAGTTACTCTTTGGTCTGAAGGTGTGATTGGACCTTACTTCTTCAAAAACAACGATGGAAAAACTTTCACCATCGAATTGCCTGCTATTGAAGAAAACGATTTGGAGAATATGTGTGCTTAAAATTCGTCTTCTTCAACCTCACTTGGCCCACCCCTACACAAAAACAAAACTTCAAAAATTCTGTATATGACTTGCCTTGCCTTCCCGTTAGAGGAAAACGACAACACTAACACGAACAAAAATAGAGTAACATGCATTTGCATGTTTATACCCTTCAGCACACTGTGGTACAGGGTATTATGTCTTTGTGCATATGTTTGTAACAGGCAAAAGGAATCGAGATAGACCCATGGTTCCTTTTGGGAATATGCTTAGAATTGCATTCTAAATCGATTTATGCATGTCCGTCTGTCCATTCGTCCGTCCATGTATTTTTGTGAGCAAAGTACAGGTCGCATTTATGATCCGAAATGGATGAAATTTGACACAGCTCATTGGTTTGGCCCAAGGACGAACCCTATTAAAATTTGAGAAAATCGGTTCAGATTTAGATATAGCTCCCATATATATTTTCGTCTGATTTAAGTTTCGTGAAAATCGGTTCAGATTTAGATTTAGCTTCCATATATAGTGTCGTCCGATTTTAAGTAAATGGTGAAGCAATGTCCTTGAAAATCTGAGATTTGCACGAATTTTGGCATAGCATACTGAATTAAGTGTAGAATGGCGTGTGATAAGTTTCGTGCAAATCGGTTCAAATTTAGATATAACTCCCATATATAGTTTCGCCCGATTTTAGGTAAATGTTCCACAAAAGTCCCTGCAAATATTTCGATTTGCACGAAATTTGGCACAGCGTACTGAATTAAGTATATAATGATTTGTGTTAAGATTCCTGTAAATCATTTCAGATTTAGATATAGATCCCATATATAGTTTCGCCCGATTTTATGTCAATGCTGCACCAAAGCCCCTTATATCTTTCGATTTTGGTACAGCCTGCTGAATAAATGGTACACTTAAGACCCCGATTAACACAACATACTGAAGTTAATATAAATTAATCTCTGGCAAGTTTCTTTGAAATCGGTTCGAATATAGATATAGCATAGCTTCCATATATAATTTCGACTTATTCATGTAGATGTTAAATTGTAAACAAAGTACAGGTCGCATTTATGATCCGATTTGGATGAAACTTGGCACAAGTCACTTATTTGGCTCAAGGATGAACCCTATTGAAATTGGTGAAACTCGGTTCAGATTTAGATATAGCTCCCATATAAATTTTCGTCCGATATAGGCACCAAAGTCCCTATATATCTCTCGATTTGCACGAAATTTGGCATATAGTATTGAATTAGGTTCAGAATGATGTGTGCTAAATTTCGTGAAAATCGGTTCAGATTTAGATATAGTTCCCATACATAGATTTGTCCGATTTTATGTAAATTGTGCACCATAGTCCCCATATATATCTCGATTATATATCTGAATTAGGTCCGGACTGATGTGTTCTAAGTTTCGTGAAAATCGGTTCAGATTTAGATATAGCTCCCATATATATGTTCGTCCGATTTGATGTAAATGGTGCATCAAAGTCCCTATATATCTTTAGATTTGCACGAAATTTGGTATAGCGCACTGAATTGAGCCTAGAGTGATGTCTGCCAAGTTTCGTGAAAATCGGTCCAAATTTAGATATAGCTCCCATATATAGTTTCGCCCGATTTGATGTAAATGGTGCACCAAAGTCCACATATATCTTTCGATATTTGGTAAAGTGTACTGAATTGATGCTGGAATGATGTGTGCCGGTTCATATCTATATATATATATATATATATATATATTCGTCCGATTTAATAGAAATAATGTACCAAAGTTCTTATGTTGCAAGAATTGTGTGTGCCAAGTTTCGTGCAAATCGTGAAATATTCGTCCGATTTTAAGTAAATTGTGCATCAAACTCCTCATGTTTGTCAGATTGACATCAAATTTTGCACAACGTACAAAATTGAGCATAGAATAACGTAGTTGAGTTTTCCAGAAGTACATACATAGCCCAATGGATGTCTTATTGATATTTGTTTCAAGTCGATTTACCCTGTACCACAGTGTGGTGAAGGGTATAAAAACGGGGAAATTTGTATGGGGCTACTGTTTCCCCTGCCCCATCAAAAATAGATTTGATCCAAAGAAACAACCAATATTTCGATGAGACACGTTTTCACTGTATTAAAGTATATAAACCCTCGTTAGCCATAAGGCCGAGGGTAGAAATATCCATTAAAAATTACTGAAATTTGTATTTGGTGTACATTATGGTTTACATATTCAGTCTGTAGAAAGATCACTTTTTGGTATGTTCCATTTCAAGTACCTGTCAGTATATCAATGGTGGAGGGTATTCAAAGGTCGGCCCGGCCGAACTTAACGCTTTTTCACTTGTTCCTTTCTCTTTTTGTTGTCAGTTCTGTCATTCTATGTGGATGTGGTTGGTGCTGCTGCCGCCGCTATCATTTCGGTTTTCTTTCTCTGCCAAAGGGGGTTTTTGTGTTTGCCATTACACTTTGTAAATTGCAGCAAGTCCTGTGGTTTGTTGTTGGCTGTAACCGGTGTTTTGTGTTTCATCAAAAGAGTTGCCGATTCAGATAATAGGACTTTTATCGAATGGATACAACAAATTTGCGGAGCTTTCACAAATTGGTTCAATAGGAATAAGAAAAAATATCCAAGTGAAAATATAAAAACAATAATTACAAAGAAGTAAAAACGACACCATGCCAGCCCAACTTTTTTTGCCCTCCAACCCTAGGTGGACAGTTGAAATACCTATTGTCGGTCCGGGTATTTGTATGGAGGCTATGTCATCGTAAATTGCTGCCAGGTGATTTTTTGCCATCTGAGAAAACCAAATAATAGACGGGGGTTGAAAATTGGGCTAGGACCTTCAGCATATCGATTATGGGCGGGATCTTAATATAAAGCAATTGTGAACGTTTTCTGTGAATACAATTTTGCCAAAACAAGGACCTATGTATGTCAAACTCCAAAAGGACTGTTGGAAAAATCGGCTGAAGCCTTTCAAATACCGAACATATACAACATTTCCAAGGATTTTTTAAATCTATTATTTTTGAAAAAAATTTTGGTCGAAACATGGCAACCGTATTATGTTTAGTCAAAGAGGATGATATTGCATTGCATTTTGCAAATGTGGTGTCCTGTTGGTGTGATGTTGGCGTAGTTCAAGTGATGTTTGATACCGTAAGGCAATGCCAGTAAAAAAACTGCAAAAAAAAACCAGTAAGGAAAGTAGAAAAGTCGGGCGGGGCCGACTATATGATACCCTTCACCACTTTGGGTATATTCAACAGATGAATGCTAATAGACGTCGAATTCTGCAACCTATACTAAATTTTTCATTTGTTCAGATATACGGTTGCTTCTTACAATGGGACAAAATTACCAAAACTCGGCAGAAAATATATATAGAAGCTCTATCAAAATCTGAACCGATTTCTACACTTTCCAAATTTCAAAACTTTAGTACGTTGTGCAAAATTTGTGTCAATTTTGTGTAAAATTGGACGAAAATATATATGTAGAAGCTATATCAAAATCTGAACCGATTTAAATGAGAATGGCAGAGATTATCTTATATTAACTTCTGTATTGTACATAATTGTGTGGCAATCGGACAAACTTTGGGTCTTTAGTGCACAATTTACATAAAATCGGAAGCAAAAATATATAGGAGCTATATATAAATCTCATTTCACTTAAATCTCCAGACTCATTTTAGTACACTATGCCAAATTTTGTGCAAATCGAAATATGTAAAGGGACTTCGGTACACTATTTACATTAAATCGGACGAAAATTTATATAGGAGCTATATTTAAATCCAAACCGATTTTCGAGAAACTTAACGTGCACTATTCTAGACTTAATTAAGTACGATATGCCAAATTTCGTGCAAATCGAAGGATATATAGGGACTTTGGTACACCATTTACCTTAAATCGGACGAAAATATATATGGGAGCTATATCTAAATCTGAACCGATTTTCAGCAAACTTAACACACATAAATCTAGACCTAATCCATTTCGCTATGCCAAATTTCGAGCAAATCGAAGGATATATAGGGACTTTGGGGCACCATTTACATCAAATCGGACGAAACAGTATATGGAGCTATATCTAAATCTGAACCGATTTTCTCGAAACTTCGCAAACATCACTCAAGGCTTAATTTAATACGTTATGCCAAATTTCGTGCAAATCGAAAGATATATAGGGAATTTGGGGCACCATTTACATGAAATCGGACGAAACTATATATGGGAGCTATATCTAAATCTGAACCGATTTTCTCGAAACTTGGCAGACATCACTCTAGGCTTAATTTAATACGTTATGCCAAATTTCGTGCAAATCGAAAGATATATAGGGACTTTGGTACTCCATTTACCTTAAATCGGACGCAAATATATATGGGAGCTATATCTAAATCTGAACCGATTTTCAGCAAACTTAACACACATCAATCTAGACCTAATCCATTTCGCTATGCCAAATTTCGAGCAAATCGAAGGCTATATAGGGACTTTGGGGCACCATTTACATGAAATCGGACGAAACTATATATGGGAGCTATATCTAAATCTGAACCGATTTTCTCGAAACTTGGCAGACATCACTCTAGGCTTAATTTAATACGTTATGCCAAATTTCGTGCAAATCGAAAGATATATAGGGACTTTGGGGCACCATTTACATGAAATCGGACGAAACTATATATGGGAGCTATATCTAAATCTGAACCGATTTTCTCGAAACTTGGCAGACATCACTCTAGGCTTAATTTAATACGTTATGCCAATTTTCGTGCAAATCGAAATATATATAGGGACTTTGGGGCACCATTTACATGAAATCGGACGAAACTATATATGGGAGCTATATCTAAATCTGGACCGATTTTCACGAAACTTGGCAGACATCATTCTAGACTTAAATGATTACGCTGTACCAAATTTCGTGCAAATCGAAAGATATATAGGGACCGTTTACATTAAATCGGTTAAATATATATATGGGAGCTATATCTAAATCTGAACCGATTTTTCCCAATTTCAATAGGGTTCGTCCTTGGGCCGAATAAGTGACCTATGCCAAATTTCATCCAATTCGGATCATAAATGCGACCTGTACTTTGTTTACAATTTAACATGGACAGACAGACAGACGGACGGACGGACAGACGGACGGACGGACGGACATGCTTAAATCGACTTAGAAAGTGATTCTATGCATATTCTCAAAAGGAACCATGTGTCTATCTCGTTTCCTTTTGCCTGTTACAAACATATGCACAAAGACATAATACCCTGTACCACAGTGTGGTGAAGGGTATAAAAACTACTAAAAACTACCCTTAGGAGGTTGTCTGGCAGCAGCAAAGTCTGACTCTTCCTTTGGACAGTTAGACTGCAAGTCTGTCTAGCTTGCGCCGCCACGGTCCTTTACATATACGATTTGAAAAGGGTTGCGGGCTTAATTATAGTATTTGCGTAAAAATCGTATTCTGTCGTAGTAAAACAAAACGAAAAACCACGAAGACAAGCAAACGAAGGAAGGAATGTTGGGAAACAAAAGTTCTTGCTTGAATTATACATGATTTGTAAAAACCATAGAAATTATTTTACCAACGAAAATAAGGAGACAAAAAACACACACATACATACGCACAAAGACTCAGCTGCTTGTAAAATACTTGCTGTTGAAGTTTATCCAAATATTGTTGAACAATAATTTTCAATTGGGAAACAGTTTTCGCCAAGTGGCAGGAATGTCGTGCCGCAGCCGGTAGTAGTAAATGATTTTCAAAGTGAAGAAAGAAATTTCACAGCTATGTAGTTAATTCAAATCACGGGAATTTCGCATACAACAACATATGTCTATTACCAGGACAATAATTGGGGTTGAAAAGCTTTGGCGTCAGACAAATAAAATATATTTATTGACAAATATTATTAGAAGGGTAGATATTTGCATAATGCATATAGCTTCTTAAAAATTACCTTTAAATTATTCAATTTTAGCAAGGTTATCTGTAAATAAAATAAAATATGGAATAAATTAATTAAAATATTTTTATTTATAAGTTTTGCAAGAATAATCTTAATTAAACTGCAAAAATTTTACGAAAATTAGAAAACCTATTTATTATTAAATTTTGTATAAATCTATGGCCGGTGGAAAATTTCATTTAAAAGGGCATGGGAAGTGCTAAGTATAATTTGAACTAAACCCTGAAATTGTATATCTTTCTAGCTTAATAATGAAAATGAAATGAAACGAATGTTTATAATTCATTCACGAGCGAATTTTTGCGCACCCTGGTTATTACTCAATTCCTAAAATTGATGCTTGGAAATTCCTGATTGTTCATCGAAATTAGAAGAAAAATTTTAAAACACTCAAAATCAAAATGTAACCATCATTTAACTACTCATTTTGTAGGCTTTTACTTTTACTTAACAATAGATTGCCGAAGGCGGTCATTTTGAGCGTTTTTCAATTTCAAGTACAAAAACAATTGTGTATATTTTAACACAGCTTTTTAAAATTTGGTGACTTTTTGTGCCACATAGAACTACGTTTATTTATCATAGTAGCTGCTTCCCCGCCTCTTTCATTCACCGTATTCACATGTGCTATACCTTCAATGCCTAAAATCGGTCATGTTGACCTCTTGTGAAATATTAAATAATCAAACTACATTTATTAATGTATAAAGTTAATTTCTTATATGACCAGATCAGTACAACAACATCGAAACCCGTTTGCTACTCTAGAAACACAAACGAACACACAAATCGGGAAATATAAATTTTATATTTCCAGCCGATTTCAGTCTTAGAGTAAACACTTATTCTTTTTCAAACATTTTGTCCTATTTTTGTCTTATTTTTCAAAAGGGGAAACTCGAGAGCACTCCCACCGAATACAAATTATAACAACGTTTTGAATGATTGTAAATAATGTAAAAAATAAGTTAAAAAAATTCTTTACACAATAAAAATTCTTTCAGAATTAGGTCAATTTTAGGCAATATAGGTATATATAAAAGTCCAGTCTTTCTAGTGTGATGCACGAAGGCCGTGAAATTACCATGTTTTTACCCTTCACCACACAGTGGTACTGTGTATTATGTCTTTGTGCATATGTTTGTAACAGGCAAAAGGAATCGAGATAGATAGTTCCTTTTGAGAATATGCATAGAATCACTTTCTGAGTCGATTTACGCATGTCCGTCTGTTCGCCCGTCCGTCTGTCCGTCCATGTATTTTTGTGAACAAAGTACAGGTCGCATTTATGATGCGATTTGGATGAAATTTGGCACAGTTCACTTACTTGGCTCAAGGACGAACTCTATTGAAATTGGAAAAAATCGGTTCAGATTTAGATATAGCTCCCATATATAGTTTCGTCCTATTTTAGGTAAATGATGCACCAAACTCCCAATATTTGTCCCATTGGGACAAAATTTTACACAACGCACTGAATCAAATCCTACGTATGTATGCAAAGTTTTGTTGGAATCGGTTCAGATTTAGATATAGCTCTAATATATAGTTTCGTCCGATTTTTAGTGAATAATACACTCAACTCCCATTGTACTGAATAATGTCCATACTAATGTCTGTCAAGTTTTGTTAAAATCGGTTCAGATTTATATATAGCTCCCATATATAGTTTCGTCCGATTTTTTGTGAATGATGCATGATGATGGTGGACCGAAGGGCCTATGTTTGTTCGATCTACACGAAATTTGGCAGAGGGCATTAAAATGAATATAGAGTGATTACAATAAACAAATGGTGTATGCAACGGTTGCTCAATTAGGTCCATGTGTTTATACATAGCTCTCATACATAATTTGACTCGATTTCATACTAATGGTATACCAAAGAATCCAAGTCTCTCCGTTTGACATGCAAATTTTCAATTGGTTCAAATATCTATCTAGAAGGCACATTTAATTTCGCCCGATTCTTTCTCGATGGTCCTCCAAAGATTCTATGTCTGTTCTATCTACAGGTGAAGGGTATCACATAGTGGTGAAGGGTATCATATGGTCGGCCCCGTCCAACTTTTGAACTTTCCTCACTGGTTTTCATTAAAGTAGACACAGCTTCCACATTAATAAACTTAGAAGGCAATATTATTAAAAGTTTTCAACTACAGATCAATAAATCCAAAACTATTGAATGTTTCTCATATACGTTTATAATTCACGAGTTATAAATATTGTCCTTATACTTTATAGGGTCGGAAATGATAACTAATCGAAGTGAGTTACAAACGGAAAAACAAACTTAATATACCTTTCATACTATGGTGGAGGGTATAAAAAATAAAAATTGTGACATAATTTTTGTTATTGTTTTATAGTTGTTTTTGTAATTAACGAAAAGTCCTTTTTTCAACGGCGGGCATGATTTCCGATCACTGGAACGTCCGATTCCAAAAATTTCAACGGATTTGTAGGAATCGATTCCGATTTAAATATTCAACCAGTAAGGAAAGTAGTAAAGACGGACGGGGCCGACTATATGATACCCTTCAACGCTTTGGGTATATTCAAAAGATAGAATCCTAACAGACGTCGCATTTTTGGAGGACCATTAATATGAAATTAAACATGTCATACTGCAACTTATACTAAATTTTGGTCAGATAATGAGTTGTTACTTACAATGGGACAAAATTATGTAAATAAATTGAAAGCAAAATATCTAAATCTAAATCGATTTTATCGAAACTTGTCACATGTTAGGTAACACTTATTTCAGTATGTTTTGTGCATTCGGCCACATTTTAAGTTCTTTATTTACTTATAAATCCAAATTTCGTGCAAATCAAGGGTATATAGGGACTTTGGTGCACCGATTTTTTAATCGAACGAAAATTTATATGGAGCTATATCTGAGCTCTGAACCGATTTTCACGAAATTGAACACACATCTTTCTAGAATAAATTCAGTACGCTGCGCCAAAATGTCGTGCAAATTGAAGGATATATGGGGACTTTGGTGCACCATTTACTTAAAATCGGACGAAAATATATATGGGATCTATATCTAAATCTGAACCGATTTTTCCCAATTAGGGTTCGTCCTTGGGCCAAATAAATGAGCTGTGCCAAATTTCATCCAATTTGAATCAAAAATGCGGTCCATACTTTGTTTACAATTTAACATGGACAGACGGACGGACATGCATAAATCGACATAAGAAGTGATTCTATGCATATTCTCAAAAGGAACCATGTTTCTATCTCGTTTCCTTTTACCTGTTACAAACATACTCACAGAGACATAATATGCTGTACCGCAGTGTGGTGAAGGGTATAAAAATGTACAAAAAACGTAAAGTGTGTCCAAAGTATGGTCATTTTCTCCCAGGAGACCCACATAGCCTGCGTCATGTTTGGTCTAAAACGAATATAGAATAATTTATCTATTAAAATGTAACTATAGCATCTATATATAACATTGTTAGTTATACAACAATGTTTGTCATGATATCCTCCACCATAAGGAGGAGTGTATACTTAATTTGTCATTCCGTTTGCAACAACTCGAAATATTCAACGGAGGCTCAACATATTCTTGATCAGAATATAATTCTATGTCGATTTATGCGTGTCACGATAGAGATCACAATACTTATGAGAGATTTCCGAAGTTTTGCACAGACATTGCTACATCTCCTACGATGTTTGTTATATTGGGGTAGTCCCCATATAAAGGCACCCCTCAGTATTCGGTATTTCAAGGATTTGGGACAAGTTTTCAATCAACTTGGCTATAATATATTTTGGTTTCTAATTGTATAGCACATCCTTGTACCAAAAATTAGAAATATTGAACCAAGTTTGGGTATTTTCAGAATGTCGTCTTTCTTTCACGTCTTTTTCGGTATATTCAAAGCCCTATCATAACATAAGTTTTCTCCTAGAGACCCCATTAATTTTACATATTGTGATTGTCATCCTCATTATGGAGGGTATAAAAAGATCGACCGGGCCGAAGTTAATATCGTTTAAAATTTTTCGTATTCAAATTTCCTTGCTGAATTTAGCACTGATCTATTTACTTAAAGTTATTATGTTGTATAAGATGAATCCTATGAGTGAGTACCCCCTGAATATCCTTAAATATCATGCAATCGGGCTATGGTTGATTCTGGTGTTGTTATCGATATAGTTGTAATAATAAGAAACGAAAATTGTCTACAAAGGCACAATATCATATTTATACAAAGTCAACAATACACCTTAATATACATTATGACTCATTAAAAGTTAAACCCACATCTTCTTTAAAATAAATACATCAAATGTTTTTTGGAATTTAAAACATATGTAGTTCATTATATCTCACTCAAGAGCTAATAATTGTGCGAGTATGTGCGAGTATATAAAGGACCTGAGAACAAACATCGTTTGTTATATCCTAGAATATTTTCAACATCAATGTTGTTTATTATCAACTTTATAAATTAAGGACTTTTGACTTTTATGTAATGTGATATCCTTAAAAGATAAGTTAGTCCATGCGTGTATGTGTGTGGGCGGGTGTGTTTGTGAGCTGCAAAAGTTGTCATTCTTCATTTTAATTAAATTAAATCAATTTGCAGGAAAAAAACTTTTTCTCCTAGTTATTGTTGTAATTTTTCGGCACAACTTTGTTTGAGACATTTGTCGTTTTTTAACAAAATAATTTATGTTCAGACTGTTTGTGCACAAGTTAGACAGAATGGCAAACAATGTGATATAAACGTATATGTGTGCACACACATTTATTTGTGTATGGCTGATCTTCGACAAAACAACTGTCTACAGCTACAAATCAAGTGCATAGGTAGTGGTGAATGTTCGCAAAGAATTTCATTATTATGAATTTGACAAATTTAATTAAAATTTTTATTGTTTCAACGCTCAGCTACAGCGTGATATGGGAAAGTGCCTGAATATATGGGTGTATCTATATATATATATATATATATATAAAATGGAAAAAATGTTTGTTTGCTTGTATGTTACCGATAGACGCCAAAACCGCTGAACAGATCTTAATGAGATTTGCATTGTATGTCGGGGCATGCCCTGAAAGTAACATAGGCTATATAAACTTTTAAAATTCCGCGTGGATGCGGAGTTATAGCATCAATAGTAAGCATACCTCAAAATTTCAGAACATGTAATATGCGTTTATCTTAAGAACGGTTACAGATACCGTTTTCAAAATTTGACTGAATAACGAAGGTGTGAATATACACCATCCATACAAAAATTAGCATGGTATGATCAACGGAAATGTACTTTTTACGGCATTTTCAAAATCTGCATATTGAAAACTTAAAATATTTTTTTTGTAGACTCTAAAAATGCTGAAAAGATTTTACTGAGATTTTCACAGAACGTCATAACATGCCCTGGGAAAAACATATGCTATATAAACTTCTAAGATTTCTCGAAGATGCGGTGTTATAGCATCGAACGTGATCATACTTCAAAAATTATTAACGTGTAATTTGTGTATATCTTAAGTACGGTTATAGATACCGACTTCAAACTATTGCTGAGTAACGTGAATTTAAATACGCATCATCCACACAACATGACCGCGGACAAGGGAAAATGCACACCTCACGTAGAAAAAAGAAAACTTATTGTTTGTGGACTGAAAAACCACTACACAGATTTTATTAAAATGTTCATTGTAAGTCAAGCGTTCCCATGGAAGTAACATAGATTAGATAAAACTGAGGAGTATTCATACATCTTAAAGAGTGTCATACATATGTAGAACATTTTCTATGGGTATATCTTAGGGTAGCGGCTTGAAAATATGGTTGAGTAACATGGATACAAATACTAATCATCCGATGAGGATATTTTTTCGAACGATGAAGATATGTATCGTTAGCTAAAATGCAAAAAGGCGTAACTAACAAAAAATTGAAAATTGACTTTTTGAATGAATATTGTGAATGTCAATATCAATAAACCACATGTGTTGACAAAGTTTTACACGTCTCCGGTCAAAAAAGCTTCTATTAACAAAAAACAAAAAGACGTAACTACAAGTGGGTTTATTTCATAAATGCAAAAAGGCGTAACTAATAACAAATTCACGTTTTTACTTAATTGTTATGACTGCCAATAAACTAAATAACTAAATTTGTTAAATAAATTATAGTCTATTATTCGTCATATTCAATATCACCCTGCCGGGCATACTTTTTCATTTCACATGACATGTTTATAGTTTTCATTCAAATCAGTTTTTTGCTTCTCCTACACAATTATGCTTTTGTTAGTTACGCCTTTTTGCATTTTAGCTGACGGTATGTATGTATAATGAAATAAAAATTGTGTAAAATAAAAAAAAATGGTTGACATTATAATTTTCCATTTTTGTCAGTTTTTGAAATCAAGTTTGTTTTGAAAACCAGTAAGGAAAGTAGTAAAGTCGGACGGGGCCGACTATATGATACCCTTCACCACTATGGGTATATTAAACAGGACTATTAACATGAAATTGGATGAAATAATATATGTGATAATATGAATCTACCTGGATATATCCATAAAGTATGTAAATCGAAAAATATGTCAATCTGACTAACATGAGGAGTTTGATGTCCAATTTATTTGAAATCGGGCGAAAATATATGTGGAAGCTCTATCCAAATATTAAGCGATTTCAAGCAAACTTGTCACAGGTTAGGTTATACTAATTTCAGAACGTTTTGTTCCTATTGGTTCCTTGTTGCGTCAATTACTTAAAATATGTGAGCTATATATGTGGGAGCTATTAAGAAATCTGGACCGATTTTCTCGAAACTTGGCAGACATCACTCTAGGCTCAATTCAGTACGTTATGCCAAATTTCGTGCAAATCGAAAGATATATAGGGACTTTGGGGCACCATTTACATGAAATCGGACGAAACTATATATGGGAGCTATATCTTAATCTGGAATTTTCTCGAAACTTGGCAGACATCATTCTAGACCTAAATGATTAGGCTGTACCAAATATCGTACAAATCGAAAGATATATAGGGACTTTGGGGCACCATATACATGAAATCGGACAAAACTATATATGGGAGCTAAATCTGGACCGATTTTCTCGAAACTTGTCAGACATCACTCTAGGCTCAATTCAGTACGTTATGCCAAATTTCGTGCAAATCGAAAGATATATAGGGACTTTGGGTCACCATTTACATGAAATCGGACGAAACTATATATGGGAGCTATATCTAAATCTGGACCGATTTTCTCGAAACTTGGCAGACATCAATCTAGGCTTAGTTCAGTACGTTGTGCCGAATTTCGTGCAAATCAAAAGGTATATAGGGACTTTGGGGCACCATTTACATGAAATCGGACGAAACTATATATGGGAGCTATATCTAAATCTGGACCGATTTTCACGAAACTTGGCTGACATCAATCTAGACCTAAATGATTAGGCTGTACCAAATTTCGTGCAAATCGAAGGATATATAGGGACTTTGGTGCACAATTTACATGAAATCGGACGAAACTATATATGGGAGCTATATCTAAATCTGGACCGATTTTCTCGAAACTTGGCAGACATCACTCTAGGCTCAATTCAGTACGTTATGCCAAATTTCGTGCAAAACGAAAGATATATAGGGACTTTGGGGCACCATTTACATGAAATCGGACGAAACTATATATGGGAGCTATATCTAAATCTGGACCGATTTTCTCGAAACTTGGCAGACATCAATCTAGGCTTAGTTCAGTACGTTGTGCCGAATTTCGTGCAAATCAAAATATATATAGGGACTTTGGGGCACCATTTACATGAAATCGGACGAAACTATATATGGGAGCTATATCTAAATCTGGACCGATTTTCATGAAACTTGGCAGACATCATTCCAGACCTAAATGATTAGCCTGTACCAAATTTCGTGCAAATCGAAAGATATATAGGGACCGTTTACATTAAATCGGTAAAATATATATATGGGAGCTATATCTAAATCTGAACCGATTTTTCCCAATTTCAATAGGGTTCGTCCTTGGGCCGAATAAGTGACCTATGCCAAATTTCATCCAATTCGGATCATAAATGCGACCTGTACTTTGTTTACAATTTAACACCAACAGACGGACAGACGGACGGACGGACATGCATAAATCGACTTAAAAAGTGATTATATGCATATTTCCTTTTGTCTGTTACAAAGATATGCACAAAGACATAATACCCTGTACCACAGTGTGGTGAAGGGTATAAAAATCAAACAAAATGTTATTTGGATTAAAAAAAAAACAACATTGAAGTGAGTAGTGAGCATTTTAAATATAAATCGTTTTATCATCTGGAAAAATTCAGAGACTGGGATAAAATAAATTCAGATAAACCACTATTTTTTTAAATACCATTTTGTGGAGGATGTAACAGATGGAGGTGATCAATTCTGTAAAATTGATAAAATCTATTGACATTATAATTTTTCAATTGTTGTTACTTTGCGAAAAAATTGTGTTTCAAGAAAACAAAAATTACCACCATTACAGAAAACAGCGAATTACTTAATAACTACTACAACAGTGACATTTTACACTCTTTTGTAGTGTTAATGCGAGCATATAAAAATACCAGGGTATACCTCATTTCAAAATTAAATTTAGTATATATTGCAGCGGTATATAGGATGCTTACTAATAGATGATATCTAAATTTTAATTTGATAACTTCAGTAGGGGCAGCGAAGCGCCACGGGTCCCGCTAGTGTTGTGTATGAGTGATAATATGCCAAAAACAAGAAAGGAAATTCGACTTGTTTCCTTTTGGTAATTTGTTTTTGCTTTGTTTATTTGATTTTCTTCGAAAGGCAACAGCAACTGGTTGCTTTATCCGAAGGAGAGTCAGCTATGTGCTTAGAAGCTTTACAAGAAGTACATAAGTGATGGATGGTTGATTGCTTGGCTGGTTGTTATTTGAGAGACATTCTTTTCACAATTATTGCTGTCGCAAACAAGGCTTTCATCTGTGTAATGCCACGGCAGTAACATGTTAATTTTACAAATTCTTATCACTTGACTTAATGACTCAAAGGAAACAAAGTAAACGTGTAAACATTTCAAAAATAATTGTTTGAGATTGAACAGCAGCAGCTAAATAATAAAGATTTGTTGTTAACAAAATAATGAAGATACTTTGACACAATGTAGGGGAGACTTGGGGAACCTTCGGCACTTTGTTTTTAGAGCTCTATATCTCAGTACTTATTCAACATATATAACAACTTTATTCCTGATTATTGTCCTCGGACACTTAATTATAAAAATAGTATCAAAAAGATATAAAAAAATAGTATTAGTTAAAAAATTTTACAGTTTTGTAAAAAAAGTCAAATTCGCCGAATGTGCCCCAACCCGGGGTAGCTTCGGCATTTGATGGGGCACATTCGGCACCATAGTCATAGCCTGGTAATTGTCATCGCTATCAGTCTGGTTGAAATTCTGATCCTCTACGTCACACAATGTTTGAATTATAGGACTTTATTTTCTAGCGGCGGACGTTTACGTTTCAAGGTCGCACACACCATCAGAAATAGGGGTTTTCTATCGCATTTTTGTCAATACAAGCACGTTTGATCTTACATATGCAATTTCGAGCCATATTAAAGGATAAGTTTTAAAAACAAACTCAAAAATATTTTAAGGAAATAATACTGCACAATCTGTATATGGCAGAATGTGCCCCACTATAAAATGCCGAATGTACCCCGAATGTACTTTTTATAGTTTTTTCATTTTTTTTTTTCGATCAGTTTTGCACAAACATTTCATTTTTAAATATTTCTGTAATAATACACATCGTAGTTAACCACTTTTTAATAATATTGTCTTACAAATTTAAAAAGTTTTATACACGAAATACTTACCAAATGAAATTGAAATATTACAGAAACATCTATAAAAATACAAAAACCTATATATCTAAATAAGCTTATTAGCTAGAAATTTCAATCTTCGTGCCAGTTATTTATTTCGATATTCGATACCTATGTATCGAAACTATTGATGTACGGTGAGAGCTTCATATCGAAAACGCGATTGCCGAAGGTGCCCCAGTCTCCCCTACTGCGTAAATGTGATGAAGAATTACGAGAAAATTGTCTGTGATGAAGTGGAGGTGGAAACGAAGTCATCTAACTAAATATGATTAAGTAAAATCATCTTTTAGTATGAGGGGACCGAACTATCTGTACTATTAGGCCCCTCTGTGGCCTAATGTTGCCCAGACGCAACAAAATGTTTTAGATGTTATATTAATTACTCAGCTAGACTATATCTTTATCTTAATATATAAAGAGCTTGGCGATAAGTGAGTGAATGAGATACTGACATATTATCTCCCAGACGAAACGGCTGAATCTTGAAATCTTGAGTGTAGGTTGTTGAAATTCAGGATTATTGGAAATTCGACCTATAAGTAAGAACGAAAAGTACTAAACATTACTAAATTTTTACTATATTATATATGATGTATGGCAATGGTTTTAAAAATTCGTACTTATGTGTATAAAAAGTACTAAATGGTACTAAATTTGGTAGGATAGAAATGAAATCCTGGAATTTGGAATTTCAATTCTGTTTGAGTGTACGATTATGGTGAATTTGGAAATTTGTACGTATGGGTACTAAATCGTACTATGATACAATTCGTTTCTATGTGAACGGATGGGGCTAGAATCCTGAAATTTTAAATTAAACAAACGAAGTACATGTCGCATTTATAATCCGATTTGAATGTAATTTGGTACAGCTTATTTGTTTGGCCCAAGGACGCTCCCATATATATTTTCGTCCGATTTTATGTAAATGGTGCACCAAAGTCCTTATATATCTTTAGATTTGCGCGCATTTTGGCATAGCGTACTGAATTGAGTGCAGAATGATTTCGGCTAAGTTTCGTAAAAATCGGTTCAGATTTAGATATATTTCCCATTAACTGAACTGCGACTAGAATTATGTGTGTTAAATTTAGATATAGCTCCCATTTATATTTTCCTCCGATTTTATGTAAAGTGTGCACCAAACACCCAAAGTTTGTACGATTGACACACAATTTTATTGAAATCGGTTCAGATTTAGATATAGCTCCCAATTGTATTTACGTTGGATTTAAGGTTGTAAATGTTGTACCGGTTGACACGAAATATATCAAATTCAGACAAGAATAACATGGAGGGTATATTAATTTTGTCATTCCGTTTGTACCTCATAGAAATATTCATTTCCGACCCTATAAAGTATATATATATTCTTGATCAGGGTAAAATTCTAAGACGATCTAGCCATGTCCGTCCGTCTGTTGTAGTCACGCTATGGTCTGAAGGACTTTTGATAGGGTGCTGAAATTTTGCAAAGGTTTGTCTTTTGTCTGCAGGCAGGTCAAGTTCGAAGATGAGATATATCGGTCCACGTTTCGGCATAACTCTCATATAACGGTACCCCCAAATTTTCGGTATTTTGGGGTTCTCGAGCGCGTTTTTTCTACGGAATTTGCTAAAATTTTGTGCACTGGGTTCTTATTGGGTACTAAATGTCTTCACAAAAAAATATAAATATAGGTCCACTTTTTCTGGTAGCCCCCATATAATGGTACCTCCTAATTTTCAGTATTTTGGTGGTTTTGATTGTATTTCTCCACCCAATTGGCTGTAAATTAGTATTTTGAATTCTTAACAGGTACCAAATCTCTCCACAAAAAATTATGTTATATAAGGATACCCCCAATTTTTCGGTATTTTGGGGTTCTTGAACGCGTTTTCCAACCGAATTCGCTGCAATTTGGTATTTTGTTGTCGTATATGGTAACAAATCTCCCGTCCAAAAATGTCGCATTTATGATCCGATTTGGATGAAATTTGGCACAGTCCACTTATTTGGCCCAAGGACGAACCCTATTGAAATTAGAGAAAATCGGTTCAGATTTAGATATAGCTCCCATATACAGTTTCCTCCGATTTTATGTAAATATTTGTCCGATTGGGATAAAATTTTGCACAGCGCACTAAATCAGGTCTATGCTTATGTGTGCGGAGTTTTGTTGGGATCGGTTCAGATTGAGATATAGCTCCCATATATATAGTCGTCCGATTTTATGTGAATGATGCAGAAAAATCCCAATATTTATCCGATTGGCAAAAAATTTCGCACAGAGTTCTGAATTAGGTCCAGACTGATGTCTGCGAAGTTTTGTTAGGTTTAGATGTAGCTCCCCTACATAGTTTCGTCCAATTTTGTGGTGAATGATACACCAAACTCCCAATATTTGTCCGATTGGGACAAAATTTTGCACAGAGTACTGATTTTGTTCCACACTGATGCCTGCGGAGTTTCGTTAAAATCGGGTTAGATTTAGATATAGCTCCCATATATAGTTTCGTCCGATTTTTTGGTGAATGATGCTCCAATTGGGACAATGATGTCCGATTGGGACAAAATTCTGCACAGAGTACTGAATCATGTTCAGATTGACGTCTGCGGAGTTATTTTAAAATCGTCCAATTTTTTGTGAATGATACACCAAACTCCCAATATTTGTCTGATTGAGTAAAATTTTGCATAGCGAATGGTATAGAGAAAAAATGATGCGTGAAGGTTTGTTGAAATCGGTTCAGATTTTGATATATGCCTTATATATATATTTTCGTTCGATTTTATGTAAATGGTAGTTACACGAAATTAGGCAGAGTGTATTAAATTGAATACAGAGTGATTACAAAAAACAAATGGTGTATGCAACAGTTACTCAATTAGGTCCATGTGTTTATATATAGCGCCCATACATAATTTAACTCGATTTCATACAAATGGTACACCAAAGAATCCAAGTCTGTCCGTTTGAAATGCAATTTTTCATTGATTTCAGAGTGGTATGTGTTTATCTAGATAGCATATTTAATTTCGCTCGATTTCATCTCAATAGTCCTCGAAAGATTCTATGACCGTTCTATCTACAGCATATTTTAGATATTAACATGTCTTGCATGTACCCAAAGTGGTGAAAGTTATCATATAGTCGGCACCGTCCGACTTTTGAACATTCCTTACTGGTTTTCTTTTGGGATGGAAATGAAAAATAGCATAACAAATGAAATGGGCTTACTTTCTGTGATATTGTTCAAGTATTTTTTTTTTTTAAATACATGCCATGGATTGTATTGCGTTTCTCTTATTATCCACCTTATCATCTTCTATGGCTCTATTAATATGTTGTAGCATCACTGTGTATATATACATTTTGGATCCTTATTCTCAAACTATTGTTGAGTTCAAAGAAGTTCAAAAGAATTATATGGGAAATTACAAAAATCTTTTAAATTCCTTGAAGCTGGGGTTTGCAAGCTTATAACTCGCGAAATATGAACATGTTGCATATAATTTAAATTCATTTCTATAAAATGAAGTGTTCTTGTCAAAATCTTAAAATATTGGTAATAAATAATAAGTTGCGTGGAAGCTGTGATGGTGGTAATGTAAAAAATGGGTGAAAATGGGTTGAAGCCGACGAGTTTTTTTGTGTTCTTTCCTGATTTGTTCTTTCCTGAATACCCCATGGACAATATGGTTCTAATATATGATTTTCGATATAATCACTGCATCCTCCCAAAAAGGATGCTGACATTTTGAAGCCGGATTTTCGGTGTTTTTTGAATTTTTCTTATAATTAGGATGCGCATCAAGATTATGGACTAAACTAATTATAGGATTGAAGAACTCGTGATTTTGCTTAGTTTAGTGTATATCTCATGAATGTGCTCACCGTAGCTTCTTTGCAATTGGGTTCCAAAGACGAAAATTTGGTGCGTAAATGTTTATAAAAAACATATTTTTTGAGTCTAAAATTAAGAAAGTCCATTCAAATTCCGTGGAACCCCACGTGATTTTAGTTATTTTACGTGCCGGATCTAATGAGCCCATCCATGTTCAATTCCGCTCAATAAAACGGCGGATATATGTACCTTGAATGTGGGGAAAACTGCAAAAACTTATTTTGACAAATTCGCGTATATAATCGCGGAGACCTTCGAATTGATTTCACATACATTCATTCTTGTGTTATCATATTCGCGAATCTGTGTGAAAATAGGTCAAAAATATATCGATACGCGAATAATATGCGTATTTTATCCAAAATCGAATGTGGAGGCACATCCGCGGTTCTTAACCGATCCTTTTAAAATAGGTGTCCTTTTGTGTATTTTTATAGGAGATTACTGAAATCGGATGCGCATAAAAATCGTTGCGTGATTTTTAGCCATTTTTAGGGTTTTTGCATAGTAAAGTGACTTTGACCGCTAAATTAAACATCGAAAAATTCATAATTATTGGAAGACATTGATTCGGTTTATACGAAAACCGCATGCGCATCAACTGATTTCAACTAAAACGTGAATTGCATGCTTTTAAATATTGGTCATTTGTATGTATTGTAACTGCA
Organism: Musca vetustissima; assembly: GCF_032173495.1. NCBI lineage: Eukaryota > Metazoa > Arthropoda > Insecta > Diptera > Muscidae > Musca > Musca vetustissima. The sequence goes on from NW_026884655.1 coordinate 51,449, forward strand.
ATATATTTAGTAATTTTTACAGCCGAAACTGTTATCAGATGAATATACAGATATTTAACAATCATCTAAAAGAATTTGCAGAAAAAAGCATTGCATATTTTAGAAGATTAAGGCAAAACCATATTCCCTTAACCATACTAAACAAATCGAAAATTCAAAAAACATTTCGATTTAATTAAAAAATTAATTTATTTTATTTTCAGAGATCTTCATGCTTCTGTTTGTTTTTCGCCACAATTTAACCGTAATTCCATGTGATTTGACAAGTATGCAAAGAAAACAAATGTGTTTAACCATTTGTGAAGAAATTCGCGAATTACAACAAATAAGAATTCATTTAATTTATATTTGAAATACAAGATTTAAAACCGCTATAACTTTTGTGCGCAGCATCCAAATTTTTGAACGCGTACATATTTTGAATCAGCATATTTTTCTTAACTTATGTACCAAAAATCACGAATGTGCTCGCAAAAAATTTTTTCAAATTTTTTTTTTTATGGAATTTTAAAAGAATTTTGTAATTTCCCATATATCTTAAGTACTTTTTCCCAAAAAAAAACTTTATCTGCGTTATTTTTTTGCTAACCTTTCTTTGGTCTAGTTAGCATTGCCGAGAGTAATGTATTTTCGCCATGGCTTTTGCGAATCTCATCATTCCATTGTCAGTCACGGTTGACAATTTCTCGTTTATTTCTTTGCTTTTTGGTAATCGGAGAAGTCTTTCTAACAAATTTGGCTTTACACCGAGTTTTTTTTTCGTCTCTTGTTCTACTTCTTCTTCGTCAGTTTGTTTTCATTCAAATCGTGAGTAATGTTGGTTGACAAATAAGGAAACGTTTATTATTCGCTTTACGGATAAGGATGTGAAAACGTAAACTGATTCAATTTAGTCACTGACTGACACAAGAATGAAACAAATATGTCACAGTGTGTGTGTGTGTGGATAAATGGTAGGTTAAAGGAATGCATGGTTGGGTGGATGTGTAATTTGACAACATTGATAGCCTTGTTAGTGGTATTAGGGAGCCAAAAAGGTAGTAAATTCCCACCTTAAGGAAAAACGTAGGAAATTCTCATAAAGATATGTGGGCAACAATGGTACGGAACTTTTGGGAAATTGAAATATAAGACATACGCAGAAGTTTAGTCTCCGCAATTAATTGATTAATTGACATTTTGTTGGTGGAAAGTTCTATTGAATTTCACCGGAAAATAAAACAATGTTGTTTTGGACGAAATGTTTACGGGTTCTTGGAAATATTATGGTGTATGTTTTTAGGAGAAAGGAGACAAAAGACGATTTTAAACCAGTAAGGAAAGTAGTAAAGTCGGACGGGGCCAACTATATGATACCCTTCACCACTATGGGTATATTAAACAGGACTATTAGCATGAAATTGGATGAAATAAAATATTTGATATTTATCTAAATGTGAATCTACCTAGATATATCCATAAAGTATGTAAATCGACTTCAAACAAATATAAATAGGTCATCCGTTGGGCTATGTCTGTACTTCTAGAAAACGCATCTATAGAATTTTATGCTCAATTTTGTACGATGTGCAAACTTTGATGTCAATCTGACTAACATGAGGAGTTTGATGCCCAATTTACTTGAAATCGGGCGAAAATATATATGGTGCGTCAATTACTTAAAATCAATCTATAATAAAAAGTTCTATATCTATCTAAATCTGGAACGATTTTCACGAAACTTGGCAGACAACATTCTAGACCTAAATGGTTAGGCTGTACCAAATTTCGCGCAAATCGAAAGATATATAGGGACTTTGGGGCACCATTTACATGAAATCGGACGAAACTATATATGGGAGCTATATCTAAATCTGGATCGATTTTCTCGAAACTTGGCAGACATCACTCCAGGCTTAATTCAGTACGTTATGCCAAATTTCGTGCAAATCAAAAGATATATAGGGACTTTGTGGCACCATCTACATGAAATCGGACGAAACTATATATGGAGCTATATCTAAATCTAGACCGATTTTCTCGAAACTTGGCAGACATCATTCTAGACCTAAGTGATTAGGCTGTACCAAATTTCGTGCATATCGAAAGATATATAGGGACTTTGGGGCACCATTTACATGAAATCGGACGAAACAATATATGGGAGATATATCTAAATCAGGACCGATTTTCATGAAACTTGGCAGACATCATTCTAGGCTCAATTAAGTACGTTATGCCAAATTTCGTGCAAATCGAAGGATATATAGGGACTTTGGGGCACAATTTACATGAAATCGGACGAAACTATATATGGGAGCTATATCTAAATCTGGACCGATTTTCTCGAAACTTGGCAGACATCACTCCAGGCTTAATTCAGTACGTTATGCCAAATTTCGTGCAAATCAAAAGATATATAGGGACTTTGGGGCACCATCTACATGAAATCGGACGAACCTATATATGGGAGCTATATCTAAATCTGGACCGATTTTCTCGAAACTTGGCAGACATCATTTTAGTCTCAATTAAGTACGCTATGCCTAATTTCGTGCAAATCGAAGGTTATATAGGGACTTTGGTGCACCATTTACATGAAATCGGACGAAACTATATATGGGAGATATATCTTAATCTGGACCGATTTTCTCGAAAGTTGGCAGACATCGTTCTAGGCTCTATTCAGTACGTTACGCCAAATTTCGTGCAAATCGTAATATTAATAGGGACTTTGGGGCACCATTTACATGAAATCGGACGAAACTATATATGGGAGCTATATCTAAATCTGGACCGATTTTTACGAAACTTGGCAGACATCATTCTAGACCTAAATGATTAGGCTGTACCAAATTTCGTGCAAATCGAAAGATATATAGGGACCGTTTACATTAAATCGGTTAAATATATATATGGGAGCTATATCTAAATCTGAACCGATTTTTCCCAATTTCAATATGGTTCGTCCTTGGGCCGAATAAGTGACCTATGCCAAATTTCATCCAATTCGGATCATAAATGCGACCTGTACTTTGTTTACAATTTAACATGGACAGACAGACGGACAGACGGACGGACGGACATGCATAAATCGACTTAGAAAGTGATTCTATGTATATTCTCAAAAGGAACCATGGGTCTATCTCGATTATTTTTGCCTGTTACAAACATATGCACAAAGACATAATACCCTGTACCACAGTGTGGTGAAGGGTATAAAAATATAATGAAAACCGTTTGTCCGTTTTTAAAGACAACATCAGCAAAATTTCTAAGTGAGCTCTATATATGGGAGGATATTGCAATCAGATGATTTTTTACAAGTAATGTTATCCGTTAGCGGATTTTAAGGACTTATTGAGGTGATAATGATGTCTACGAAACAATCCACATCCAAAAAAGCTAAAAGGACTTATATAACCTCCGAACCCCATTAATTATACCCTTCACCACACTGTGGTACAGGGTATTATGTCTTTGTGCATATGTTTGTAACAGGCAAAAGGAAACGAGATAGACACATGATTCCTTTTGAGAATATGCATAGAATCACTTTTTGAGTCGATTTACGCATCCGTCCGTCCGTCCATCTCTCTGTCCATGTTAAATTGTAAAAAAAGTACAGGTCGCATTTATGATCCGAATTGGATGAAATTTGGCACAGTTCATTTATTTGGCCCACGGTTCAGATTAAGATATAGCTCCCATATATAGTATCGTCCGATTTATTGTAAACGGTCCCTACATATCATTCGATTTGCACGAAATTTGACACAGCGTACTGAATTAGGTCTAGAATGATGTGTTCTAAGTTTCGTCCGATTTTATGTAAATGGTGTACCAAAGTCCCTATATATCTTTCGATTGGCACGAAATTTAGCATAGTGTACTGAATTAGGTCAGTAATGATGTGTGTTAAGTTTCCTGAATATCGGTTCAGATTTAGATGTAGCTCCCATATATAGTTTCGTCCGATTTAATGAAATATGTATACTTCGATTTGCACGAAATTTGGCACATCGTACTGAATTAAGCGTGGAGTGATGTGTGTTAAATTTCGTGAAAATCGGTTGAGATTTAGATATAGCTCACATATATTTTCGTCCGATTTAAGGTAAATGGTACACCAAAGTCCCTATATATCCTTCGATTTGCACGAAATTTGGCATAGCGTACTGAATAAAGTCTAGAATGATGATTTTAGATGGTACACCAAAGACCCAACATTGGGCCGATTGACACAACATTTTGCACAACGTACTACAGTTAATATAACTTAGCAGTTGTTATTGAAATCAGTTCAAATTTGGATAAAGCTACAATATATATTTTCTCCCCATTTAATTAAATGATACATCAAGAACTCAAAACCTGTGACAAGTTTCGATGAAATCGGTTTGGATTTCGATATAGTTTTTATACCCTTCACCACACTGTGGTACAGGGTATTATGTCTTTGTTCATATGTTTGTAACAGGCAAAAATAATCGAGATAGACCCATGGTTCCTTTTGAGAATATGCATAGAATAACTTTCTAAGTCGATTTATTCATGTCCGTCTGTCCGTCTGTCCATGTTAAATTGTAAACAAAGTACAGGTCGCATTTATGATCCGAATTGGATGAAATTTGGCACAGATCATTTGTTTGGCCCAAGGACGAACCCTATTGAAATTGGGAAAAATCGGTTCAGATTTAGATATAGCTCCCATATATATTTTCGTCCGATTTAAGGTAAATGAGGTACCAAAGCCCCTAAATATCATTCGATTTGCACGAAATTTGGTACAGCCTACTGAATTAGGTCTAGAATGATGTGTGCCAAGTTTCGTGAAAATCGGTTCAGATTTAGATATAGCTCCATATATATTTTCGTCCGATATAAGGTAAATGAGGTACCAATGCACCTAAATATCATTCGATTTGCACGAAATTTGGTACAGCGTACTGAATTGAGTCTAGACGGATGTGTGTTAAATTTCGTGAAAATCGGTTCAGATTTAGATATAGTTCCAATATATATTTTCGTCCAATTTTATGTAAATGGTGCACCAAAGTCTCTATATATCCTTCGATTTGCACGAAGTTTGGATTTATAAGTAAATGTAGAACTCAAAATAGTGCCGAATGCTCAAAACATACTGATATAAGTGTAACCTAACATGTGACAAGTTTCGATGAAATCGGTTTAGATTTACATAAGTTTGTCCCATTGTAAGAAGCAACTCTATATCTGACCAAAATTTAGTATAAGTTGTGGAATGACATGTTTAATATTATATTAAAGGTCCTTCAAAAATGCGACGTCTGTTAGGATTCCATCTATTGAATATACCCAAAGTGGTGAAGGGTATAATGTAGTCGGCCCCGTCCGACTTTACTACTTTCCTTACTGGTTATATATATTTTCGTCCGAATTTAAGTAAATGGTACACCAAACTCCTCATGTTTATCAGATATTTATTAAAATAACCAAAGCTTGTCCGATGATTGCTTTAAATTGATTTACATAATTAAATCGCATTGTAAGAAGCAACTCTATATCTGACCAAATGACAAATTTAGTATAGGTTGCAGAATGGCATGTTTATGGATCCAATTTCATTTTACTGGTCCTTCAAAAATGCGACGTCTGTTAGGATTAATCTGTTGAATATACCCAAAGTGGTGAAGGGCATCATATAGTCGGCCCCGTCCGACTTTACTACTTTCCATACTGGTTTTACATTCAAAATATGTATAGTTACTGGGGTCTCGTCGAAAAGCGGGGATCAATATTGATAATTTTGGATGTGCTATGAGAGAACCTTAAGTACAAAATTTAGCCATGTTAGTGGTAAACGTGTCTAAAATCGCCAGAATACCGAACGAATACTGAGGGTGTTGTTATATGGAGGATACCCTGAAACTTGTGTCAATATTAATAATTTTTTTGGAAAGAGATATGCTATACTATGAGAACCCAAAATACCAAAGTATAGACAAACCTGTTCAAAATCCGTTATATGGTGTCTACCCTTAAAGTTAGGCCATTACAATAATTTTGCGTGCGGATATATCTCATTCAATGTGAACCCAAAATACAAAGTTACAGCCAATTCGGTTGGAAAACTTGTTTAAAATCCCCGAATATTGGGGGTTACTTTTTATGAGGACTACCCTTAAATTTGGATAAAATTAATAATGTTTAATATTAAGAAGAACCTAAAATGTCGTATTACATCCAATTCGATTAAAACAGGTGTCGAAAATTGCCTAAATACAATATCAATATTAATAAATAGTGGTATAGTCATGTGCTATACAATGGGAACTCAAAATACAAAAATACAGCCAATTCGGCTGAAAAATATGTCCTAAATCAATAAAATACAGAATATGCGGGGTACTGTTATATGGGGACTACTCCAATTCAAGGACCACTATATCTCATTTGCAATACCAAATATTCTAGGAGTACTAACAATGTCTGTGAAAAATGCTAAAGCTCTATCTTAAACATTGTCATTTCTATAGTGATTTCAACAGAACGACAGAGACACAGATCGGAATAGAATTTGATTCTGATCAAGAATATATACACTCACCTTATGGTGGAGGGAATAAAAAATGCTGGACAATGGGAAGTCCTTGTTTTGTCGAAAGTCATTTTCTAATATCGCAATTACCATGGCGGTATAGAGGGTGAGGTACTCGAAGAAATAACGGACTAAAAGAAGTATACCCTGTCAAATGAAGCTCGTCCATCGTGTGTGTGTCTCGTGTGTTTCCGTGCCTACAAATGAGGATCATACAAAGCTGGCATGGTATGGATAATCTTTCAACCAATTGGAAATTCTTAGCACGTGTCTCTCATATCGAACCCATTTGCTCGACAGCTGATTTTAGGTGACCAATAATAATTGATTTTAATCACTGCCCATCTAAAGAGCAAGGACACTGACAACGTTGGTTCCACCTGAGGGGGTTGTAGACTGGCAGCATTTATCGGTCTATAAGTTTTCACACAGAATGTCAACAACAGTGTATGTTCTTTCTCCTCCGTTGGGTCCAGAAAAACACTGAAATTAGTTGAGAACGTTTGGACTAGAAAAAAAGTGAAAACGTCGTTATGTTCGTCCGGACCAAATTTGTACACCTTCTACCCCGTGGTGTGCATTCAAATGCCCTTAAATCAGTACCCAACTTTAAATGGGGACTATGTTGTAGTACCTCAGATGGTAAAACTGGGATAGGAAATTATGTAGAAAATTAAAAAAAAAAAATTCTAAAAAAAATAATAATACCGAAAATGGGTGGGTCCTTTATGTGAAG